>NC_133651.1:204246855-204504870 GCF_009905375.1 Apium graveolens | reverse complement strand
GCATTGTGATTTTGAGTTCCAAATATGCCATCTTCAAACCCTCTGGCCATAAGTCGCCTTCTTCCTGATAGTTTCCTTGGACAGCTCTAGTGCAAAGTGAATTCCACAAGTCTATCTCAAACGGAGGTCCATCTTCCAGGTGGAACGGTTTACACTCCTTGCATTTGGACATAATTTGTTTGCTGGTAGCAGAACATCATTTCCAGCAATGTTACCGTGCATGTCAGAGAGCAGAGTAATAATCTCTTTCACTCTTCCTCTCATGTCAGTATTGGTGACTATCATATACATTTCAGCACAGTACTATCTAATTCAGCTGGTCTAAATAATGCCTTAAAGAAAATGTAAGCAAATCTGGATGGGAAATATTTAGAAGATAGTACTGATAAAACCTCAAGATTAAAATCAACATTATTCCTCTGCAACAGTCTGAGAGATGAGTTAAAAAGCTTGCCTGATGAACATCGTGTCTAACACAATAAGAAACGAAGCCGTAGAACTGGTCACGTGTAACTTCCATCTGATGCTGATGAAAGTCATATAGCTTATCCCAGTCAAGAGCTTCAAGGACATACTTGTTTCTTTGGTTGTTTACGCTCCCATACCAACAAAAGCTTCACGAACAAACTGAAGCTTTCTGTCTTGAAAATGAGGTGAGAAAAAATACTTATGATCAACCTCTAGTGAAACATAAAAATAGTTGGATCAGCCATTTGAGAAAGCTTTGCTAGAAAATGTAGATAACCTGTTACTTTTGAGTTTAAGAGAAAGGGAATGCGTAAGGGCTTAATTAACAATGATGAGCTGCAGTTGTTTGGACAAAAGATTGTTATCTTTTCATCTGCCTTTTATGTTTAATAATTTATTTTCCCGAGGAATAAAATATAAATATATGATTTTAGTGTACTTATTCCCAAAAATATATTTTGCTTATAAAAGATCGTATAAATATTGAAAAATATAAACTAAAAATAATCATATAATAAATTAATCTAAAGATGGAAGAAAGTAATTATATACAATATTTGTCTTTCAATATTTATTCTACAAATTACTTATTCCCGTAATATTAATATTTATCAATATTTTCGTAACAAAAATAAAATAAAATAATATTAAATCTTGGCGTCATCACAATTCAATTTCCAAATTTAAATTTCACAGAACAAAAAATCTGAACTTATTTTTCTGAACTGTCAACTAATTACATGACATAGTAATATAAATTTATTTGTAAAAAAATCATCTTGAAGATACTAATTATTTGTATCTTCTCTGTGAATTACATTTTTTTCAATATATATTTTGATTTAATCTAATTTTACCAAAATAGTTTTTAAATATTTGTGAAAAAAAGATAAAATCAATGTTTACAATGACAATATCTCCAAAAGTAGTTCTCCTTACACCTATTTCTAAAACTGTATTGGAAGACTCGTTATAGTTTGTAGAGCATTAATTACATCCATCATGCTGTTTTATTGTATCTAGACAGATAACCAATAACAAAAAGTGCTACAACCAAGATATAGCTGATTGTCTTTGTACTACCCTAGTTAGTTAGAAAACTTTTATCTTTTAAGTTTACCGAATTTTTTTAGATTTCGTTTATGTATGAAATTCAAAATATACATTATATTTAATCATCAATTACTGACATTTAATTTTGATTTTTTCGTTCTCAAGATTTAACGAATCTGGAAAGAGTATCTTACTTCTTGTGTCGTAACATATTTTTTTCTCAAGTTTTGAGAAGACAATGTGAATAAGTTAGTGCAGTAAAACCGACTAATAGTATAATTTAATTGATAATTTGAAAAGACATAAAGTAAAGTATATATATAGTTCAATATTTTGCATGAATTGTTTTAAAAATAAAAAACACAAAATCATCCTTATATAGAAATATAATATATTAATGTAATTTACAGAATGGGCCTTTTAATATAAGGAGAAAGAGAGAAGAAAAACAAAAGCAAACAAAAAAGCCCAAACAACACAAATAACGTTGACTTTGAGATTTTATAAACCCAAAAAAATACAACATACCTGTCTTAAAAAAACCCAGATAACGCAAACTGCTGTTAATTTGGGATTCTCAACTTCTATTAAGCAAGAAGTCTAACTTCCTTTCACAAAGAAGGCAATAGCATTCTCGGTACAATCAACTCGTTGTCTACAATGGAGGTATGAAACAATTTTGATTTTATAGTTATATTGCTTACATACAGTCTATATATATACATGGAATGGAGCTATGAATCAGTTGTTGGTATACAATTATATTGCTTGATTCATAGAGTTTTATGTATATATCTTAAATTAATCTATTAATGCTGCATCTAATTTAAGAACATGTTTTGTTTCGATTCATGTAATATAATATTTTTGTATCTTATGCATGTAGTGTTCTTGTGAAATTTCCGCTCTTTATCTCATCCATCTTGGTTTTAAGTAAATTTCATGATTTATATTTATTGGAATAAATTTATTATGTAATTACAGATAAAGAGAGCATCAGATTCTACAACGAAGAATGTAGCAGATTTAGGTAAGAATTTAACCTTTAGTCAGTATACTGTTTTATTTAGGTACATTAACATAATACTAATTGTACAGACAATGAAGATAGTATATGTAGCTTTCTGGCAGCAAATGTGGAAGTTTCTGATTTCGGGCAAATTGTAAGTGTAGATTTTACATCGTTCATTTATATAGTTTTAATCTCTTTATAATCTTCTGAAATTTTGATTTAATGGTACTTCATCTGAGAGTGCCACCGAATTTTAAAGGTTTTTGTGGTAGAAGAATTCCAGATCACTTGAAGATATACTATAAAACACATATATGGCATGCTCGATATGATTCAGAAGTCGGTAAAATATGTGGTCTTGCTCGTTTCATGGAGTACTATGGCATTAAGATATAAAACTTTGTTCTCTTTGATTATTATGGGGACAGAATTTTTAATGTGAAGATATATAAGGAAGCCGCAGTTGAAATAAACTACCAGAAAATACATCCAAATGAGTGGAAAAAGAATAAACCTGAATGGAAACAGGATGAATTCGTTGTCCTATATGGAAACATTGAGTTTCAGAAATCTATTGCTCGGTTAGTTTATGATGCAATTTTGAACAAAAGTGAATCTTACCTTATCTGCATAAATAACACAGACTTGCAAGAAAATGCGATAGATCTGGTATGATAGATTTTGGAATTATTTTCATATCAGCTAAAATTCATACTTTCATATCTGTTGGTATAAGGTGTATAATTGTCCAATTAATATATGTCAGACACTAAAGCCAGGAACAGAGAATTTCTACAAAAACTTGAAAAATGGGAACTCGGTCAGTCTGAGGTTTACTACTAAGGAATGGAAATGCGAGGTAGAGAGGATTGAAGGACATTGCAAATTTGGGAAAGGATGGGCTGATTTTATATCAGACACAAGACTTGGAGTTGGATATTATATTATCTTGTATAGAATGCATAATGATATTTATAATGTGAACAACGTGAATGTTTGCATCTATAAACATGAAGTTTATGCTAAAGATCTTGATAGAGGTACTGTCATAAGTTAAATAATTTGATTTCTACATATAAATTATTTATGAATTAAGGAAATTATACATCTGTAGAAACTCATAAAATATTTTTTTGGGCAGGAAACTTGTTGGCGGAAACATAATTCTTGAAAATTGTGTCTAAAGATACTCTAGCATGTGGAGGATTTGTGAGTAATTTCTGTTGTGATCAAATTGAAGAGCATATATAACTATATGTTTGTGCATTCGTACATGTTTGTGCTTTTATGTGTAATTCATAAAAATAACATTATTTATTATTTCTTTCCAAGGTTGTACCAAGTTTGGTGCGGTACAAATACAGTCAAAAGCTCCAGACGATAGAGAAAATCCGGGTTGAAGGGCATGAATCTTTCATTTCATACAACTCGTCAAATGGATATTTTTACTGCCTTGGATATGTGCTAGTGATATTTTATTTGCGCGAAAGAGATACACTTGTATTTAATATGGATGATAGCAATATCATTTCAGCTAGGATTTTTTCAGGAAGATGGATTTGAGGTTGATTACTTAAAAAGGCGTATTAGAGGAAAAGATATGACAGGAAGAGATTGGTTTCTATAGATTCATTTAGATTCTGATGAAGGTTTGATACATATCAATGTGGCAAAATCTGATGAAGGTTAAAGTTATAATTATTGTACTGATATTTCTATATTACAATTTTATAGATATGGAGGTGGAACATGAATTTGTTGGTGGCGAAAGAGGAGAAAGTATGTTAATGGAAGAAGACAATGACATCGATCCATTGCAGGAATTTTGTAATTCATTGCTAGTAAGAAAGGATGGAAATATTACAAAAAAAAATCAGAGATTGAAGAAGAGACATAAGATGGTATGTGATAATATCGATTCAGTTTAATAGAATAGAGTTATTTGTTCTTTTAAAAAATGTATGTAAAAGTATTATGCTCCTGTAATTATTAGATGGATATTAATCAAACCAAGCTTCCAGGATTTATCGTCATTCTTAAATCAGATAACTATGCACAAAATGTAGTGGTACGTTTTTCATTTAATGTTGTACACATTTCATATCTTAACTTTGGGTGCAATTTTAAGGTTGCTGCGAATATGGATCAAAATAATTGGTGTTTAAAATTTAATTGATTTATACAGAAACTACCAGAGAAGTTGGCCGCAACATTTGCAAGCGTGATACCAAAAAATGTCTGGTTCGGTTCCCAAGTGGTCGTGAAATTCATGTCAAGTATTCAGTGGAGGAAACCAGTTTTGTTAACCTTACATGGTTCCTGAAAGAAGTTAGATGGTATTCGGCTACAATTCTGATTTTCACGCATGAGGGCCTCGGGCAATTTATGGTATGTGCACTAAATCCTGATGCAATTGAAGTGGATTATAATTCTGCAAGAGTTGTTTCCCAATCGCATTCAACTTGTAGAGGTAATTGCATATTTTTACAAAGCTTTTACGTATTTGTTTTAGGATACATAAATTTAAATTTCATTATTCATTATGACTGAACTTGGTTACCAACAATTAATTTGCTGATATAATAACTGAGATTGGTTACAAATTTATTATATTCGGTATTGGCGATGCAATAGACTCTGGAGTAATAGTAGGCTTTTAATTAAGCAATACTTACTTTCCTACACTATGATCTGTACCTCTTTCTCTATTAATAGTAATTTTGTCATTTATCAATACTTATTATGCTTGTGGCAGGCCATACCAGAAAAATTTTACAACTCTTTTGGAAAGTTGATTCCTGCAAAAGTATAATTGATCTTGCAGAATGGAAAGATATACAAGTGTTAGTACTCTGAATCCACAGGGAAGATTTCTGATATACTGGAGCTAGTAAATGACAAAATGTTCGAGAGGAAGGATTTCATGTTGCTTACCTACAGAGGATCTAGGAAGTTTGAAACTATCATTTTTGATAGTTCAAAAAATGAAAAACTTCTGGTCAGCTGTTCTTCAAGAAATGGTACTACTTTAAATACTGCAAACCATTTTATTTGTCTGGTGATTAGGATCCCAATTTTTTAGATGGATAATTTTTGTAAAAAATTTATAGTAGTTAATGAAGCTATGCAGTCAAATGGTAATAATGGAAACGCGGGTGACCACGATAATAATATTAATACCTTTTGCCACTTCTCTGTAGATATTAATGAACAGCTTCCAGGTAGAGTTGAGGAATTAGAAGAAATTGTTCATATGAAAATTACAATTGACACTGATCATACTGCAGAAGTTCCTGAAGAAGGAATTCAGCAAGTAGAAGACAACTTGGATATGGATGTTGAAGACGTAACTGATAATGTTGCAGACAATAATATAAGTGATCAGGAAAATGATCAACTCCTGGGAATGGAGTTCACCGCAACAATGACTGCTTCAAATATGAACAACACATGTCACGAAGCGGTATTATTACATTACTCGATCAATTTACATAGACTTTTTTTGCAAATACAATATAATTTTTACTCATTTTGTGGTTAATTAATATAACAAAGACATATCATCTTTTAGTATATCCCAGCAGCTGTACAGCCGAATGGTTAGACATGGATAAGTGGCGAAATTGTAACTTTTAGAATGGGGCTTTTAACCTAGAATGTTAAGATAGTGTTTTCTACTGGATTACCTCGATTCTCTGTTGGATGGAACCAATTTGAGACTGATAATGAGCTACAAATAGACAATAACTTGGTTTTTACTTTTCAGCAAGAAGATTTAATATTCGATATAGTTATCGAATAGTTTGTTTAATCTACACTATATTTGATATTGGATCAATGTGATCAATATATTTATGTCTGGTACATGATGTATTAATATTATGGTTTATTGTGCTTGAAATTTGGTTTTGTAGCTATTTATATTATTAGATGTGATCTGATTTTAAAACACTTTCCAAATTTAATATGATGTATTTATATTATGGATCTTATTGGCTAAACAATGGAAAAGCTCTCTTGTTACAATGACATTATTCTTAAGGTTGATTGAGAACATAGTAATTATATATTTGAAATCAATATTGTATATCTTAAGTTTAATAACTTGTACAATTTCTACAACTACATAAAAGTAAAAATAGTAATCTAAGTACTGGATTACTTAGATAAAGTGTGACAGTATTTAGAATATGGTAAATATTTTGTGCTTGTATTAAATATAATAATATCTTAGTCCGAACAGAGAAGTATTACGTTAAATATTGCATAAGATAACTGCGGCGTAATTCAACCAAAAGATTTATATAGATAATTTAAAAATCCAAAAACATGAGAAACATACACGTTGAATAACAAATTATAATATTTGTGGTAGAACAATTTACACGGATATTCCGAATATCGATAAAACTTTATTTAGTTAAATATCATAAACTAATAAGTATAATAAAATGCTCCAGCTGCAATATCTCTTTAATGCATCAGTTGTCGATATTCACTAACCTACATGACAAAAGGAAAACAAAGTTAAAGTATGAATAGTAAATTATATAATAATTTAAATGTGAGTTAATTTAATGTGCATACCTCTGTCTCAAAGTGACGACATCAGGATAATCAATATTGATGAAGATACTTGTTGAGGGCAAATTACCTATGTGAATTATACCTTTTTTCAAATAGAAAAAATAGAATACTTTAGGAATGCTTTAAATGGAATTTGAGAGTCAGACTGTTGACTTTTTCAAAAAAATTAGTACATGCAGAAGAGCAAGAATTAAACCTTGGTAAACATTGATGCGGACAGATGCAAGGATGATAATTTTCTTTTCTGTTCCTATATCCTGGTATAAAAAATCTATATTCGGTGGGAAATTACCCACAAAATAAACACGGTGTGATGTCCTTAAATCAAAGTAAAGACGTGGTAATCTAAACAGTTCTGATTGTACAAATCTGCATTATATAAACAGAATACGGAATATCTTACTCTCCATCACTTAGTCTGAAATGAATCATATCCCTTGAACCAAATCTGCTCAAGATTGTTCGCTTTGGTTCCAAGTCTTCAACAACACCGATAACATCTGTTTTGACTTGTAAACTACTAACGTTTATAACTTTAGAAATCTTGATTGTCGACGTTTAAAATTCAATACCTGTGGAGTAAACAGGCATCTCATCATAATTCGAATTCAAAAGAGCGTCGGAAATAGCAGGCAGGGGATTCAATTCAAACTTGTGCCGCAGAATCATTAGAGTATCCACTGGAACAACATCCACAATAATGATGGGTAGGAACCGTATGCAGTTTGTGTTATGCACAGGCCTGTACAAACCAGTTGCAGGCATGATACTTATGTTCCTTATACGGTATAAGGATCCTGGAATCAAAAGTCCGGCAAATTGATTCCAAATAGCAGGTGAAATAACTGCAACCATGTGCGTATTCTGTAATATAAAGAGAGTATATGCATGAATAATGAATATGAAAAATAGAAACGTGGTGAACTCAATTACTTGCAACAGATTAAAAGCAATCACACCTCACAGTCGAGTAAAATAAGATTGTGCCTCGAGACCTCTCCATGACCATTCAGTGACCTCCACATTTTTGTCACCCTAACTTTCAACATCCATGCAATTTGAGTGGCATTCAGATTGAACAAATGTTGATGGTCATCCATACCTGAATGAAAGATGATAAATGTTTATAGGATTAATGTATTATGTATTGTATTTTTTGTTGAAATTGAAGAGAAATATGTGTACAAACCTGTATGTTCTTCAACAATTTTAGTGTAGAACAAATATGAAAGTTACTGAATATATAGTACCGTCTAAGTAGAATAAGATCAATTTTGAATATGGTAAAGATACTCAATAACACCAATTTTAAAGGAAGATATTGTCATCTTGATTGTAGGCAGTTAGGATAAGTTTTATAGGTTGTGGTATACTCTGCAAATCACAAACAATACGCATATTATATCATAATCCTAAACAAAGCAATGTGTGAATCAGGATTGCCATAATTAAGGTATTGATTTATGTCAAAATTAAGGAGCATATTTTGAGGTTATTCACGGGAAATATCGTGGAAACTTGTATAATGAGATGACAAGTAGTTACATTTGGTAAATTTCAATAGAGTAATGCGGGGAATTTAAAACATATAGTCTGACACTTTATTTTGAATTTAAGGCTGCTCATCATGAATGTTTCGAGTCAAATTTAAGAACTTGTCTTCTCTTGAAAAAATGATCTTTTTGCTATACAATTTGAAATTAAACATTTCATTCCAGTATAAAATCTTATGTCCATAAACGACATTGAATGTCAAATTAAATGATGTACGACAGGGTCCTTGATAAATAAGCACTACTTTTTAATAAAAGTAGTGCTTCAACCATGCTTCATTAAATGTAGATGATCAAGGTAATATTTAAATATTGTAAACCAAACTTTTATTTATGTGTGATGACGCTGATCATAATTATGAAGGATTAAAAATCAAATACATAGATAAAAAATGTTGAAAACAGGGTAAAAACATTCTTATGCAATCGAAATTGCAAATAATGTCACGGGGACAACAACTGTAAAAAATAATTCAGCTATAAGCAAGATGAAAGCTCTGGAAAATACTCAAAGTTGAAGCATGCTATCAATATTCCTGCAAGCAAAAGTGACATATTCATTAATTAAATTAGGTGGACATAGTTTTAAAGTGATGAATAAGGACAATTCCTAGTCAGCGAAAAGCACTTTGGTATATAGGTAAATAGGATGTCTAACATAGGATGCTAGTTATTGTCAGTACCTTCTTAATTTTTTTGGTAACAGATTTAGCAGAGCCTGGAGTACCATTATCGTCATCACCTTCAGAGTACTATACATGCAAAGACCGTTAATAAGAAAGTCTATAAATATTATTATTCAGTAGGGAATACTAAAGAGAACTCAAATGTAACATAACCGTATTATAATCTCACTTCAAAACCCATGTTGATGGAATAATCTTCGGACAGAATTGGAGATTCAGAAGGAGTTGGAGTGTTCATCGTTGGTTCATATAAATCATCAGCATAAAAGATGTTGTTATCCTCAACAATGTTTGATTTTGTCAGACCGAGCTCAACTGAAATTAGTCTTCCGACTAATTATTTAATCACTTCTGGAAAGGCTTTGGAGGAATCCTGAACACAGTTGTAAAGAATAAGAATGCTTATGTGGTATAACATGGTGACGCTGCAGCTGTTTTATTTCAATAGTTATTTACCTTATCGTAATTAAAAACCACCTTTACAGCACTTGTTCCAAGAACTCTTCTAGAAACTCGATCATTCAAAACAATATTACAGGCAAATGTCTCATCCTCAGCAAGGACCATGATACGGAACCTTGAGAAAATAGTTAGCTATTTTTTTAGGCTTTAATTAACAGTATCAAGCCTGCAAATATTTCTAATAAATTGAAATAGTTAGGTTACCTCTTCG
This sequence comes from Apium graveolens, assembly GCF_009905375.1. Classification (NCBI taxonomy): domain Eukaryota; kingdom Viridiplantae; phylum Streptophyta; class Magnoliopsida; order Apiales; family Apiaceae; genus Apium; species Apium graveolens. The sequence goes on along the minus strand of NC_133651.1, from coordinate 204,494,838 downwards.
GAGACACGGGAATGTTTCGAGGACAATGGGTACATTTGAATACTGTTCCAATGCGCTCAACCTCGTGGAGACATTTGTTACAGCTATAAAACCACCAATTTATTTCCTCATCGACCTTAATGATCTTAAAGGTGCATCAAATTCTTTTCTGGGGTACGATGAAAATGTAATATTTAACAACAAAAGCAACCATATAAAAAATACCATTTCTGCATATTATATAAATGCAATACCTTGAGGTGATCGTATGTCAGATTCTCATTAAGGTCTTTGAGTGACAATTTTTCAAATAATGTGGGAACTAGTTCAATTTGTTTAGCTTGGAACAATTTGTCTCTTTTCATTATATATCCTTCCTCAAGCAACCTAAACATATTGAAGAAATTAAAAAATAGAGCAAAACGTCGATAAGTTAATTTTAACTCTATATTTACTTGTTACCTCTGCCTCATATCATTCACAGATTCATCATCTAGATTTATATATAGATGAGTAGATGGTAATGTACCAATCTGAACAGAACCTGTATATGGGAATAAAGTTAATTGTTTAATCAGCAAGAATATAATTGTGTAATAGATTTGATTGCATAAGTACTTACTCATAAATGTAGTCACTTTTGTACTTGTTATAATAGCAATGATCGATTTTTTGGGATTTCCAGCCATCTCGTTGTTGAACGACACAGCAAGATCACCCCAAACAGTAACTTTGTGGGCATTACTACAAAATAGGTTTATATATCATATATTTTAATAATCTATTCGCAATATGCGGTGCATATGCGTAATTACACTACTGATCAAATATACATATGCACATTACCTTGAATCGCATATTCTAAACTTCACAATGTCCCTATCTCCGTATCGAGTATGAAGCTTGTTTAAACCTTCATACTCCTCCACAACTCCAATAATATCTGTTTAACATAAAATTTATTTACACAATATTAAAGTAGACTGTCTTATAATTGTAGGAGAATTGTTCCATATGAATTAATTATGACAATATCGAGTTAAAAGAGTGCGTTACCAGACCTATTGCAAATTCAGGCTGCTGTTGAGGAAGACATTTATTTGCTTCTGCAAACAAATCTCCCAGGTCTAAAAACTCAAACTTTTGCGAAGGGATCATGCCATCATCATCAGCAGTCCTCACAGTAGTGGAGCCTGTAAATCTGATGCAGAGGGTTGACTGCACAGGCTTCAAGTTTCCAACAGGATCTTTAACTGCAAACTGGTCAAAAATATAGACACCGCCTTCTACAATTTTCGTGCTGAATCCATTCCAAATGTTATGATAGGCAAATGCATGAACATGGTTATCCTACATTTAGATAATTTAAATGACATAAATATATAATACTGGAAAAAAGGATTGACAGCAAATAACACAAAGATGAATAAATTTAAAAACTACATCATCGTCAAGGAGAATAAGATTGTAGCCTTTCAATGAGTTCGTCTCTAAAGTCATGTTAGCCCACATCCTGGTAACCCTGACCTTAATTTTGCAGTTAGTGCTTGCCTTGTCGAGATTGGATAGACGATCAAATGATTCCATTGAAAAAGATCACTATAAGAAGAACAAGAAAATAGTTTATTCAAAAATTTAATAACAACTCAGCAGGTAAGATTATTTATACATTCAATATTCTAAGAACTGTATAAATCGCTTAAAAAATTGAAGATCTTACAAAATGGTTGAACTCTTGAGAGAAAAAAAAGGATGATGCTTAGCAAATGACAAAACTCCTGTAAAAATGTTGAAAATAAATTTAACCAGCAAGGCATTGGGGGGTTGCCAATAATTTAGCTCGAAATTGATAGTGCAAATCTATTCCTTTAAATAAGAATTAGAGTAATATCCCGGTTTAATTTGTTGATAATTCTTAAGGTAAGTGTTTGATGTGATTATGACAACTAACCAACCTTATCATTTGGGTTTTTGCCAACAGAAAAAGGGAAAACTGTAATCCAATTCCTAATAAAATATGTACAATATATAAACAATTAAGAAAATCTTCCTAATCAAACAGATTATACATATTTTTAATAGACAAAATAATTGGAGATTTATTTTTTATATTATGTTCATACACGGATGCAGTAAAAAAAGTGTAACATTTTGGATGTTGAACTTACACCATTGATATATCAAACACAATAAATCTAGAGTTAAGAAGGAAATAAAGAAAAATGTTACATGAAGTTCTTAATATGTCATGTCAATTATCTACACTTGGAAGATTGTAAAACACTTCCTCAAAAACTACATTATTTGTAATATCTGTGTTAATACTATCACAACTATCTATGAGAATATGGAGACCTTCAGGTCGTGTTACTCTGGATATAGCAACATAAATGTGTTCGTGCGAGAAAGCTGCTTTAGGAAGGTAAAGCCCAACCGTATCAAGTGATTGTCCCTGACTTTTGTTAATCGTCATGGCATAACATATTTGAATCGGAAACTGAACGCGTTTAAATTCAAACGGCCAGTTCGTATCACTTGGAATTATCTCAATTCTAGGAATTAGATGTTTCGTTCCAACATGAGAGCCACACAAAATCTCACATTCAATACTGTTCTTCCTACAGGATTTCACAAACATTCTTGTACCATTGCATAATCCCATGATCTGGTTTAAGTTTCTCATAAGTATGACGACAACTCCTACCTTCAATTTTAACTCATGCTTAGGAATGCAAGGCATATTGATAGAGTTTAGATACTCAACTGGAAAAGCGGATCTGAAATCATTATCATCATTACCTGCATCATCAATTGAATCTTAACTCAGATAAGTGTAAACCATGACAGGAATTTTTTCAAGTATAGTTGTATTAATCTCATCCACCACGATATTGGTAGGTGTGAGTATGGCCCTTGATCTGAGGTATTCATGTGAAGAGATATTTTATATAAAATCTGGGTACGTCACTTCAAAAAGCTTCTGGATTGGATCTCCGGATGTATGAATGATATATTGATCAGGAATCTTTATTAACATTTCACCAGTGTCTGGACTTGGAGAAATATTGGTTTCTTTGCCATCACCGACAGCAAGCTGCCACTTGCTAAAGTCCGCAATGGTTTTGTTCTCCAAATCACTATTTCCTGCATTAAGCCGCATGTTTTGCTTCAATAAAAATACTTCACAGGATTCCCAAAGCTTGGATTTATTGAGGGTAGAGCAGACAACTTCAGCCCTTGACGCTTTTGGAATGACAGGAAGTATCTGCCTAAAATCTCCACCAAAAACAATGGTTATACCACCAAATGGCTTTTTAGTTCTACTTTTATCAATAGCAGACATAATATCTCTCAAGGATCGATCAACGCATTTAAAAGCATGATGATGTTGCATAGGAGCCTCTTCCCAAATTATTAAATCAGTTCGCTGAAGTAGCTCAGAAATATCAGTCCCGTGTCTTAAACCGGCAGAACAATTTTCATCAAGCTTGAGTGGAATGTGAAAGCGGGAGTGTGCGGTTCTTCCACGAAGAAGCAACACGGAAGCTATACCACATGAGGCAATGGGAAGCACAATCTTATGCTCTGATCGTAATCGACAACACAGTGTCTGCCACAAGAAAGTCTTTCCACATCCTCCACTTCCGTAAACAAAGAAAAACCACCTTTTTTCGGGTTGATATTATCAAGAATGGAATCATAGACTATCTTCTGTTCATCATTGAGAAGACTATGATTTCTTGTGTGGATTCTCTTTATTTCTTCTGTATTATAGGATGCTTCCTCAAGAATTAGTCTATTCTCAGAGTTGGAAAAAAGCATATCCCGGAATGGCATATCTGGGAAGTTTCTAAGGCTTTTACCAATATCATTCAACAATTTCTCTATCTCTGCAATAACATTAATAAAACTTGATAACATTAATCCGAACATGGAACTTGTAATATGTACAAAGCATTATTAATAGCTTATACCCGTAAGAGCATAATTATGGATCTTAATATCTGATAGACAAAGGTTTGGATTCTCAGTGAGATGTCGCCTCACAAGAAGAATATCATCTGACATGCATCCCCAATGAGTTTCCCAAAGGCTATGCAGATAGAGATTGGACTGTATACTAAAATTTTGACAAATATGGCATGTAATTGTGGAGGTATGGATGTATGTGTATTTTCACCTATAGCTTCATGCCATTGCTGGCCGTTCTGGAGGATACCTAGCGCGGCACATGCTTCGTGAAAGGAGTTATAAACATGGCCGTTGACTGTCTTCAAATCATCAAAACATACAGCACCTTTAATCCTAAGTAGGAGCATGCGGAGATATAATAGTTCACCGCTAGATGAATGTACTTCAGCAAGCCTACCGATGACATCACCTCTTTTCCTCTATTTCCAAATACCGGGTTATGGATGCCATGTAAACTTGCTTGGAAATTCTGAATAGGTTAAATTTGGGGCCTCTGCATATGTTTTATTTGCATCAAACCATGCTTCTAATTTGCTTTTCTTTGTTCCAGCATTGTCGAAAACTTCCTGCAGATTTTGTGAGCCTTTAAACGACACATGCTTGTCATTCGGTAGATGTATTGGCAATCGTTCAACGGAAGGCCACCGGGAATGGATGTCAAAACTAAATATCCTCCATGATGCTTCATATGCACAAATATATCTTCCATTTAAGTATTGCTTGACTTCATCAAGCGGGCGTTTCTCAGGAGTGATTGTGGTTGTGCACCCTTTTTTGTTGTTTGTTTTTTTCTTCAAACACATGGTGGAGGTATCATGTCCTTTTAAACAATATTTGAACAGATATTTCAATGATCTGGAGCTGTTACAAATCTCCAAATTTGTGTGACATTGAAATCTTATTAGAAGATCTCGATTGTAGGGACAACATACCGATTATCCAGGTCAATTCCCTTTTTCTTTACGGTAATTCCAGTTTTCCCCCTCTTATAGATGGGAAAGCCACGGTCGTCAAAGTATGTGTGAGAATTATACCTGTTAAAAAGGAAATAACGATGTTTCAATTTAATTAAAATAAATCTAAAAGGAATGTTTTACTAAAAGGTGAAAAATTAAATGTTGTATTCTTTCAGCAGTCTTTGGAAAATTAATTTAATGTAAACGATCTCAGAATTACCTTTTAGGAAAATGTTTAATACAACGGCCTTTAACCATACATGGAGACTTGATACAGTCAGTGCCACATGGTCCGTGGATCATATAATTCTTCACAGCTTCGTAACCAACTGGATCAATACTTGGGTCAGGAATTTCTGCAGAAACCATTTTATCTATTTGTTCAGTTGTTTTGGGACGATCGTTTGGATGCAACCATATTAGCATGTGAGCATGTGGCAATCCATGCTTTTGAAACTCTATGACGTGCATTACTGTAATATGAAATTGATGAAAATAATTAAATAAAGCATGACATACATGTCATATTAAATTTAAATCATAAAAAATTGTTAGAGGAAGAAATCCTGAAAATAGCATACCTCCAATACAACGTCCAAAGCAGTTCTTATTTTTTATTTGATCAAGAAGTTGGTCAACTTTCATTTTAAATACCCTTGCAACGACGTCGGGTGCGTCAACAACATCAACACCAGGTAGAAACTTTAATATCCTCTGAATTTCAGGCCATTTTGTGTTAGTGGTCATCGTAAGGAACAGTGATGGGTGTCCAAGTGTTCAACAAATTGCCACTGCGTCCTTGAAATACTGGTTCATGTATCTTTTATTGCCAGTGAAGGAGGTTGGTAAAATTGTTTCCTTGCCGACATTTTCAGGATTGTTGTCACCCTTGTTTAGTGCATCTCGTATGTTGTGGTACATATCAGAACGAATTGTAGTCTGGTGACCTCTGATCCAGTCAAGTCTGTATTGCTCAATCGCAGTAAATGCGTCAACAACATATTGCTGCCATAAACGACCTCCCAGATGTGGAGTCAAACCTGAATATACATGAGACAATTTCGGAGAAAATTAGAATGGTAGAAAAAACTAATATATAAGTGTTCAAATTTAGGTCATAATTTTAAATATACCTTCTGAAGGCCGTATCATGAGTTATAATTATAATATTCTTTCATCGTGATGAATTCTCTCTCCCCCTTTTCATCCGGATCTTCATTTTTGGTATTCCGACAATGTTTTTGATTTTTTTGATTTGGTCGGTTTAAAGGGATTTGACGGTAATATCCAATGTCTCCATGAGGAAAAAAAATAGGATACTGAAGCTGCATAAACCGTGGATCAGTTTCAAAAATTCTCTCAAATCCATTGGTTCTTGAATGGATTATTGTATCCATGCATCCTTTAGCATACTCGTCAGTGACAATCAACCCGGCAACTTCATTCGATGGACCAATATGGTTAGGTCGTCCAGATGCGGAAGACGAAGATATTAGAACCAATCTAAATTCATCAACTGCATTCTGACTAATTCTTTCACGTGCCATACGAAAACCTTTGACCAAACGATTATGTTTATCCAACATTTCTAACAACGAATGAACGATATCTTCATCCACGACATCGCATCCTCCCTTAACGACATTTATTCTGTTATGTACTTCATCTTCAGTGTCATATATGTAGAGTTGACAGAATTTGGGGATCGCACCATCAAGTGGTACAAAGCTTCCCATACTGTGGTAATTTACACCTTTTACCTTGAAACAGTAAGGAGCACCGCCACGATTGATACTACAATCAATTTGACCTCTGGTGGAAGACATGGCAAACATACAGTTGTACATTCTAATATTTTTCTTGAAATGCCTAAAACGGGATCCACCAATAAGGAGTGAAGCGAGATGCTCGGGAGGTTGCTTTTCTTTCTCAAGAATTATCTGACCATTTTTACAACAAAGAGAGAAAGTTGGAGGCTTTTTGGTCGCACTTTTATTGTTTCTTTCATGATTCCACATGATGGCCTGACACTTTGAACAAATTCTATCAGGATCACTGATATCGAGGTACTCACTCCACTTAGTAACAGTATTGTCAAATTCATGTACATCAACATCGTCACAATCAACTATAAAATTTCAAATTATTATGACTGTGGAACATCAGAGTAATTAAGAATGGAACTGAATTTAAGTTCATACCGCTAGATATACAATCACTGTCACTGCTGTCACAATCTTCAACATTGTTAAATTCTCTTAATAAGTTCTTAGAACATGAACTTTCTCCTTGCTCATAATAACTTTTTACGGAAGATGTATCATATGCCGAAGAACCTGGACTAATTTTACCACAGGTTTTTTTGGATTGTTGTTTTACAGCGATATCACTGCTGGAACCTAAAGTTAATAGTGGTCATTTAAATATAGTGGATGCGGGCAGTGCAAAAGTGACAATACTCTTGGAACTTTGAGTAGTTTTTGGAGCTGCCATATTTCGTTGTTCTCCTGCTACAACAACAACATTGTTAATAAGATCAACTCCTACTATCTTTATTTGCATAAATAGTAAGCATCTCTAATTTACAATTTTGATTTTGAAACGCACCTTCAAATCCCATGGGTCGTAATTTATGAACGCATGGAGTATCAGGAGTTGCGCATGTTTCTCCATTTATCTGTACACCTACATAATTGACCCAAAATTTATCAAATTATGCAATGAATTTAACAATTTAAAAATTGTATTTTGCCAATATAGCAATAAGACAACCATGGACAGCTGTAATAAAAAATAACTTCGGTTATGTTTTGACCTGATATTTGAGAACAATATGAACGTGAAGTGTTTCCAGGTGGGTTGTATGGAGAATTATCGAGTAATTCTCTGTCACGCGGACTCTTTCTGCACAACCTATTTTTTCTTTTACCTGGAGAAGAACATAACCAATTCAGTCAATATCATATAATTTTAAACACAAATTTTTCCAACTATGAGTCAAGTAAAATGTGCCTGATGTTTGTGAAGCATGTGAAGGTGACGCAGTTCCCACAGGCTTGTGCACAATACTTTCGCTAAAAGTTGGATCATCCGTCAGTGTACTCAGGAATATTTTGTGTTCCTTAAAAATGCAGTTCTTTCGACGCACCCTCATTTGGTTTTTTTTTCCTGCAATTTCCAGTAAAGACATTTATATTATAAAACAGGATTCTTTAGTAAAAAAAAAAATAACTGACCACAGTTATTATTGTTTACCAGGTTGTTTCAGGTTTGGTTTTGCATTTGGTTTAGTATTGAGGCAATATCCGTCAGTACCTAGTTTCTCAAAACTGGGTTGGAAATTACTGTCAACCTGAACTTCATGGAGAGTTGACATTAACATCTGTCTGGTGGCTAATATATCCTTATCACTAGATTAGTAATTACCGACAACTGGAACTGCATAATCAAAAGGTATATTAAAATTAAGAATATTGTAGCTATAAATGTAAACTTGGGAATTTACCAGCCTTTGTCGTGTCAAGAGTGCGCAAAGACTGTTTGCCTAAATCTTCCAAACACAATGGCAAATCTCCAGAGATTTGTTGCTTACATAGTTCAATGTTAATATCTTGCAGCTCTGTGTGTTTAAGATACCTATTTTCTATTCCAATGAATGCTGAACATGGTATTGTATAAACACAACATTAGTATTACATTAAAAAGCAAACAAAAACATGTCAAAGTGGACCGCAGTATACGACAGACCTTGCCTATATTCAATACTTGATCCGCTGAGAGATGATATAGTTGACATAATTATTGGACTCTGATTCTCCTTGCTACTATCTGACAATGCATTTCCACTCAAATTTATTGGATAAGATCTGGGTTTAACTAAAGCAAAGAATAGAGAAAAACTTATTTTCAATTCCACTGAATGTTGATCATGGTATTGTGTAAACACAACATTAGTATTACATTAAGAAGCAAACAAAAACCATTCAAAGTGGACGAACCTGTAGACTATAAATTCTGACTAAATTTGATATTCTTTGATAAGGGTGTCAAAGGAGACCGGCTTGCAGAATTACCTGCATCCATTAAAGGGGAATACAAAGTTAACTTCAAATACCAGGCCTATTAACATAAATGACTATATTGCAATTCCAGTTATCGTTAATTGTTTTTAGAGGATTACGGCTCAGATATTCTGGATTATTAGTCCTCAAAGACTGATTGAACGGTTGCGGTTTGGTACCTATAACAATCACAAATAAACAACATTAACTATACATCAAAATTGTTAGAATGTACGGCTTTGGCCATGTTCAATAGTTGATCGGCTGAGAGATGCTTAACCTGACAAAATTAGTAGATTCTGATTCTCCTTGCTACTATTTGACAATGCATTTCCACACATATTTATTGGATCAGATCCGGGTTTAACTGAAGCAAATAATAAAGATAAACTTATTAACGTCTGCATAATAACTTTTAGATTCAAACTACGTCAGTAAAATGAAGAAACTTTACATGAATCATTGCTGGAGGAAATCATCTGGTAATTATCTGCACTCTGAGAATTAGTCATGTCTGTAAGAATGGAATCTACATTCCGGCCACTGACGCGACGGTTTTTTTTCTAATTGGACAAAAACTGAAAAATCATTATCAAATACAAAACAAAAAGTGTAACAATGAGACATGGTCATCAGATTTCATACCTTGATTACCTGAGGTGTGCGATGCATTCAATTTTTTTCAGTATTACGACCACGAACACGTTTGGATCCTACCATTAGTGATTAACGCACATAATGTATAGTTCGGTGAATCGCATGATAAAAAATAACAGATAATAATCCAATAGCAAATTAGAAACTTGTGATAAGCAATATCTTGAGATTCCATGATTCTGATAACGTTGCAGTGCCAAGATTCAATTTTAAGATCCAATGGTCATCCATTGTAGCTTCTAATTCGCGAGAGAGAGAGAGAGAGAGAGAGAGAGAGAGAGAGCGAGCGCGAGAGAGAGAGGAAGAGAGAGAGAGAGAGAGAGAGAGAGAGAGAGAGAGAGAGAGAGAGAGAGAGAGAGAGAGAGTTTCGAGGAAGAGTGAAAGAGTGATGTAACAAAATGAGCAAATCATGCATGCTTTGTTTTTTTTTTAAAATTATTTTCCATAGATATGCTGATTTTGAAATTCAAAAATAGGTAATTAGTAATTAAGATGGTTCAATTGAAGCTAATTTGATAGTACATGGATATGGCAAAATATATAGGATTTGGGTCATGGGTAAATTTATTTACCCATGAGTAAATTAAGGAGTAGTCATTAAGATATATAGATATAGATACTGAAAATGAGTCAAAAAATGGCAAGTTAAATTTATTTCATGAAAAAACAACCGGCAGATTAAAAATCATATGTTGTGCTTTTGAGGGGCTCCTCTTTCTCAACAGTTTCTCTTTTGATATCAGAAATCTAATTACTGAAAGAAGAATCATAACTTAACGTCTCCAACAACCAAGAAGGAGGAGACACGAAATAATTTGAACGTACCTTACAAACAGGAAATCCTAGCCATCAAATGTGCTAGCCTGTTGCTTGTCTAACATGTTGAACAATAACATCATTCCTTTGTATAAGCTTAAATGGACATGATTCAAGAATGTTACCTACCTCAGATTTATAGATGGTACCTTTCAACAACGTTGTGACCACTACGAGAGAGTCACATTCCATGACAACCTGCTGAACTAATAGGGTCTCGAGCCAACTCAACGCTGCTTGCACCCCTCCTGCTTCGGCCTCCACAACACTTGCCTGACCTGTGAAATGTTAATTTCTTCCTGCCATAAAATCACCTTTGTTGTTCCTGAGAACCATTCTAACTGTGAAAGATGATTGATTTTCAAAACACGATGCATCCATTTATTTTATGACATCCTTCTTCTAGAGGTTTCCATTTGACATTCTTATGCACCTCAACAAACACAACTCTTGGACTGTGAACTTGTGTGCTCTTCTATGCAATTTGCCAGTCTGATAACTGTTTAACACTTAGCTCCATTGTTGATCCTGGATCTATCAGTTTACCTTTCCGGACTCTTGCGTTCCTAGCAAGCCATATACCCCCCACTGTTCTCGCTATAGTAACTAAATTGACCTCAGATTCAACACATAACTTCTCGAGTAACCAATCTGGTGTTGCGTCAACTGTTTTCAGGTTAAACATCAAACCAGACTTAGCCCAACACTGTTTTATGTACGTATAGTCAAAAAAAGATATGAATCGGATGTTTCACATCTGCTATACACATCTATGCTATACTATAATAATCCGGAATGAAGTATAATTTGGTTCAACGGTTATTCCCTAATTTTGGTTATTAGAAAAAATAAATAAATAGTGTTATATATCTGTTAAACTACTAATTATTAAACTACTACACACATAGTCTACTTATTCCACTAAACTACAACCACAACTTATCCTATTATTAAAAAAATGAATAAATAGCGCAAATATCCGCTAAACTACTAAATTATTAAACTTCTAGATATAATATACTTATCTTACTAAACTACGACCACATGTTATCCTATTAGTTTTTTCATAAATTTATTATTATTATTATTATTATTATTATATATTTATATAAATATTTTGAAATTATAATATGACGGGATAAATAAAAATTTAAAATATTAATAAGAACCCGTGCATCGCACGAGATTTAAGGTAGTAGGATATAAAATAGTAGTCGAGACACTCTTGTACTTCAATAAATCTCGCACTGGAATATTGTTCCTGCACAATCTCTAAAGGAAAATTTTAGTTTAAGTTGTAGAGTATCTCCAACCATCACCACCTGTTAGCTAAAATGTCTAGGTGACACAATTATATATATTAGCTAAAAAATATACTACTCCAACAATGATACCTGTTAGCTAAAAATTTAGATATCCTCTATCTCATTTTCTATATCTGTTGATCCTGTAGTCATTAACTTTCTGCTATATTTTAATCTAAGTTTGCATATCAATACACACTTATATTCATATTATATTTATATTATATATATATGTTAAAAAATTTATTTCATATTGCATATTTTAACTTTATGTAATATTAATTGTCAAAATATAATTTTCTTATTAACCAATAATTTTATTAATTATTTTAATAAACATTACATATTTATAAAAATACTAATAAATCTAATCTAATCTAATATAATATAATAAAATATAATATAAATATAAATATAAAATTTTATTATACATATAAGTATATGTTTTTAATACATATAAGTGTCTTATTATAATTATAAAATTATATATTCAATATTTTTTCATTAAATAAATATTTTGTTTTTGCTTGTATTTAATTAAATATTTAAATTTATTTTAACATGGAAATTATATATATATATATAATAATTTGAAAATACATATAACATACTATTTTTGAATATAGCTAATCAATATAGCTAATACCACTGGAGCAAAATACCTTACAGATTCAACAAAATTTTAGATGATGATGATTTAGCTAACCATTTTAGCTATTATGGTTGGAGATGCTCTAAATAATTTCCATAATCTGCTCCATCCCTTAGAGTTACTCACCCCACTCTCAACATAGTTCTTGTTATACCGAATTGATACCCTGATTTAAACGAGTACATACCATTAATATTTTCCATCCAAGCCACTATGTTTTCCATTTGATCCCGGGGTATACGTGTTTGTAAGATACATTGAACATCACAGTCCTGAAAAGTAGTTCGTATCATATCCCGCTCTTTAGTGTTTGGACGAAAATACTCCCATACTTTATCATTTCTAATGTTGTTTAAATGATGACCTTCAACACAAAAATTCATCTTCCCTCTCAGCCATTGATCAGAAAAAACATTAATCTCCTTCCCATCCCCTAAAATCCACCTAAATCCTCTACAAAGCTTCTCATTCGCCTCCTAAATTCCCTGCCATATAAAACTCCCCCTTCCTCCTTTGAAGCCTTCAATATATGACAACCAGCAAGGTGTTGAGTATACAACAACGAAAGCAAAACCCAAAGCGAATAAACAAGAACAAGAAAATAAACGACAATCACACAAGACAAAGATTTACGTGGTTCGGAAATTCCCACTCCACAAGCCGTACTAATTTTGTATTGATCTCTCACAATTTGTTGTGTTATGATTTTAAAATTACATGAGTATTTATAAGAGAAGAAACTAGGCCTAAATCAAAATTACAGTCCAAATCTGAAAAGTAGACTAATCCATAAACTAATCTGAATCTGAATAGTCTATTTTCATGGGCTTAATTAATAGACTCCACAAACCCAACAATCTCTCACTTGGAGTCTGGCCAATCTTCACTTCACTCTTGTAAGTCTAGTAAAATAAATTCTTCAATCAATAACTCTAACTAGTGCAGCGCCTTCTCATCAATCAATTCTGAAGGCCAGTTGAAGCTACGCAAAGCTTCAACTTTTCATTCATAACCACCTTAGTCAACATATCTGCAGGATTCTTTGAACCAAGGATTTTCTTCAAGAACAAAGTACCATTGCTTATCAACTCTCTTGTAAAGTGATATTTCAGTTGAATATGCTTCATCCTAGCATGAAACAAGGGATTCTTAGCAAGATGAATAGCACTCTGACTGTCGCTATACAAAGCACTGTCCGCCTGTTTCTTGCCCAACTCTTCAAGAAAATTCTTCAACCAAATCATATACGTGCTAGCTTCAGAGATAGCAATATATTCTGCTTCTGTGGTTGAAATAGCAAGACTCTTTTGAAGTCGAGACATCCAACTAATTGCGGTGCCACCCAAAGTGAAAATATAACCCGTTGTACTTTTTCTTGTATCCAAACATCCACCCAAATCTGTATCAGAGAACCCTTCCAAGATAACATCTTTCTTACTGAAACATAGTGCAAACTTGGATGTGCCTTTCAAGTAGCGTAACAATCACTTGACTGCTTCCCAATGCTCTCTTCCTCGATTAGACATAAATCTTCTAACAACTCCCACTGCGTGAGCAATGTCTGTCCTTGTACACACCATAGCATACATTAAACTGCCAATTGCAGATGCATAAAGAACTTTAGCCATATCTTTCTTGCCTTCATCCGTTTTAGGTGATTGCTTCTTTGTGAGATTAAAGTAACTCGTCAACGATGTACTTCTGGTCTTCGCATCCTGGACACTGAATTTCTGCAACAATTTCTTAACATACTTCTCTTGAGATAATTTTAGAGTACCTTCAGCTCTATCCCTTATGATGCTCATACCAAGTATTTGTTTTGATGCACCCATATCCTTCATCTCAAACTCCTCAGACATCTGTCTCTTTAACCTGTTGATTTCCCTCATGTTTGATCCTGCTATCAATATGTCATCAACATATAACAACAATATGATATAAGATGAATCAAACTGTTTAAAGTAACAACAACGATCCATAGCACTCCTCGTGTACCCATTCTTCATCATAAAGCTGTCAAACTTCAAGTACCATTGTCTCGGTGCTTGCTTTAAACCATACAAGCTTTTTATAAGCTTGCAAACAAGGCTTTCTTTCCCAGCTACCTGAAATCCCTCTGGCTGTACCATGTAGATGTCTTCCTCAAGATCACCTTGTAAGTACGCGGTCTTAACATCTAGTTGCTCTAGATGTAACTCCTCTGCAGCCACAATACTTAGCACAATTCTAATTGTAGTCATCTTAACAACGGGAGAAAATATATTGGTATAGTCAATACCCTTTTTCTGTTGATAACGCTTGACTGCTAATCTTGCCTTATATCTCTTGCTGCCATCATGTTCTTCTTTGATTCTGAACACCCACTTATTCTGTAAAGCCTTCTTTCCTACTGGTAACTCTGTTAAAGTCCAAGTCTTATTCTTCTCAAGGGAACTCAACTCCTCATCCATGGCTGATTTCCACTGAACTGAATCATCCATTTGTACTTCCTCTGAATAACACTGAGGCTCCCCGTCCTCGGTCAATAACATATAATATGCTGAAGGAGAATATATTTGTGGTGGCCTCACACTTCTGCTAGATTTTCTTACCTCAGTCTGTGGAGTTACTGGAACCCTGTCATCAATATTCTCCGAACTCCCACTATTTCCTGCAAGATCTATTTCTGTAATATCTTCAAGCACTGCTTTCTCTTTCTCAGGTTGTTCCTTTGTAAACTCAGATTTGACTACAAGCTTATCCTTATACACTACATTCTCATTAAAAGTAACATCTCTACTTCTAATGACCTTCTTAGTCAGTTCATCCCAGAAACGGTAACCCATATCATCTGAGCCATAACCAATGAAGATACACTTCTTTGCTTTCGGATCAAGCTTGTCCCTATCGGAATCTTTAACAGGAACATAAGAAACACAACCAAAAACTCACAAGTGTAAAAGATTTAACTCTTTTTCCTGCCACTCTTCTTCAGGAATCTTGAACCCCAAAGGACTTGAAGGTCCTCTATATATCAAATACGCAGCTGTGCTAACTGTATCAGCCCAAAACATCTTTGGCAACCCTGCATGTAATCTCATACTCTTGGCCCTCTCATTCAAGGTTCTATTCATGCGCTCTGCAACACCAATCTGCCGTGGTGTCTCTGGAATAGTTTTAATCATTCTAATCCCAAATTCCACGCAATAACTTTTAAACTTATCACTACGCTATTCACCTCCATTATCTGACATCAAACTCTTCACTTTTCAACCGGTCTGATTTTTAACTTAAGTCATCCTCTTCTTGAAAGTAGCAAACACATCTGATTTATTCTTCAAAAAATAAATGTAATATCCCATATTTTCAAATATTATTATTATAATTAATTGGAATTATTTATGTGATTCTTAGTGAATTTTGGTGAATTATCTGATAAGTGGAATTGATGTTTGGGTGTTTAGATGTGATATTATTTGAGTATTTGAATTTTTATATGTCCAGAATAAAATACAGATAATTGTGATATTTTTCTAGTAATTTTTGGACTGTTAGATGATTTTATATTAATTTATGAATTATTAATTATTTTATGAATAATTACCAAAATTATTTTATAAAGCCGGGAATCGTCCAACTTCAACCGTTTTTACGTTTTTACAACCCGAAACTCTTCTGAAAACTCCTTCCTAACCTAATCTGGTAATTCCGGACATTTTCCGTGTTTTGACTTTTTCGATCCGGATTACGGTTTGACCCGTGCGCGGCCTGGCGCAATATTTTCGATACGATAATCATTTCGATAATCAATAAAACCCGTATTCTCGAGAGACGGGATATTTTTACGTTAGTTTCGTATATAGTGTTTTATAAAAAACTCGGTTTTGATAATTATCCAATTCTGGTATTAAATTTGTATCATTTTATAGTTACTTAGTGGTTAAGTAATCTATTTTCGGAACGTTCTGCGGTTACTTAGCGGCTAAGCAACAAATTTATCGATTCCATATGATCCGTTATTTAGGCGTGTGTTTATTTGCGTTATTCGTTTTATCTCATTTTATGTATGTTGAATGTATTTTATACGTGTTCGGGTTTTTGGTAAATATAAGTATCGTTTTCGTTTTTCGAAAATAAACGGACCGGGACCCCACCGGGACGTCAAACCCCTCAAAATCCGTGTTTTTATTTTTATAAGATTATACGTATTTCAAATACCCAGTATTTCTGCATTTTTGAATTATTCGCAATTTTGGGGAATTTCGATACAAATTTTATATTTTATTATTTTTAAAATTATTCCCCGTAAATTTATGCTTTCGGGTTTCCTATTTTTAATTATGAGGAAAAGGAACCGATTTACGATTTATCGGGTATATCATCTAATAAATATAAATAGCTGAATTAGTTTATTATTTTTATAATTATCAAAATTTTATTAAAATAGAAATCATATTTGTGGGGGTGATAATTTGTTCTTCCTCTTCATCTTATGATTCTGAAAGATTTACTAATCCGTTTGTGATGCTCTGATAATCAATTCAAAGCTTGTGAAGAGTTCATTTTGTTCATACCAAAATCATCGACTGAGGTGAATTAATTTAGAAATTCATATTTTTGTTCTTGAGCTTGAAAATCGATTTTTGATTTCTGGGTATTGTTGATTGTTTTTGAGGTTACCAATAGCTTTATAATGATCATTAGAATCGATTTATGTGTTTGTTTGACTTGTTGTAGTCCCGTAATGATCTAACCGAGTTTTTGGTTTTGTATGTTTTTATTTTCGATTTTTATAGATTATTGATGATAGGTTGGGTGACTTTGATTGCATAAACTGATTACAAATGATCTAAGCTTCATTTTGGTACTAAATTCATTGATTTTGGTTTAAGAATCAGAGAAATCGGAAGTTGGTCGGTTTGTTCTTGAAGGTCGCCGGGATTCATGGTGTTCCGGCCGGTATCTATGATTTCCGAGTTGTTTATCACCGTTTTTGGGTTTGCAGAGGTGTTAGGGCGTTGTGGAATTGATCGAGACTTGTAATCTTGTGGAACTAAACTGTTTTGGGGAGGAATCGAGTCACCGGAGACTCACCGGAGTCCGGTGAGGAACTGCCGGTTTCTGGATTCAAGCCCAGATTCCGGTGAACTCAACCCGGATCCGGCGAGATTCTTGGTGACCCGATTGGGTCCAAGAACCGACCCGGTTTTGATTCAATTGCCCCCAAATCAGTTCTCTAAAAACATGTTTCTGAATTTCTATTTTAAAAATAATTCAAAAATCCTATTTTAATTTCTGAAAATTCATTTTTATTTTGAAAATCATTAATTTAATTCTGAAAATTTATTTTTAATTCAAAAAAGAAATCCAAATTATTTAGTTAATTAATTTTAGTTGATAATTAATTATTTAATTAGTCAATTAATTTAAATATTAATTGATTAATTAATTTAATTAGTTATTAATTAATTTTAATTGATTATTTAATTAGATTTAATTATTTAAAATTAATTTAAAAATTCCGAAAAATAGTTTCGAGTTTTAAAATATTATTTTAAATTATTTTCCAAGCTCGATGGTTTTTATAAAATTATTTTCGAGTGTTCGAGCCCTATTATTTAATTATTAAATGATTCGGAGACCCGTTTTAATTCCGAAAAATGTTCAAAAAATTATAATAAATCAACCGTTCGTCCGTTTAATACGAAACGAACGCGTATAGACTCAGAAAAATATTTTGCTTTCTTTAAAAATACTTTCTAGACTTAAATTCTTTTGTTTCGGGGACTCGATTGTTTTTGCAAATCATTCTGAGTCGTTTATTGATCAATAAATCATATTTTGACTCGCTTTAAATTCTTAAAGTACCGAGTCAAGTCTTTTAGCGAATCGAGTCATGTGTGATATGAATTATCTGATACATGAGTTATGTGCTTATGTGCTATATGAATTATGTATGTATGTGGATCAAGGGTCCTGTGTTTATCTATTATATTTATGTGTGGGCTATCGTATGGGTAGACGATAGGGTTTTGACGCGCAGTTTGTCAAGTAATTATCGTTTAGACGATTAAAGTTCTATATTTTAATTACAGATGCGAGTCTTTCAAGACGATCAGAACCAGAGGGCATGGATGAGGACTAGAGTTGAACAATGTGGAATATTAGGTTGCAGCACTGCATGAGCAGCAGACCAAAGAATTAATAGAAGAAGGACGGTGATGTTTTGAGACAAAATGTCAGAATAGATGCGTGTTTGCGAGTGTGACTAACTGCTAAAACCCAAAGGCAAGTATTTCTATCATCACTTATTGTTCAAGTGATATTTATTATAAATCTTTTGATGCAAGCACTGCTTTCCCTATCCTCAGTTCGAAATAGATTAACGTTTTATATATTGCTGAATTAAATGATTCTGTTTACGCAAGTACCCTCTGCTATTCTATGTTCAGAATAGTCAAGTGATTTTACTTATCCAATTATCGGATTTACAAATGTTATGGATTTTGAGAAAAGTGATTTGGTTGCGAATATTCCTACCCAAGAATTGGGGGAATAAAATTATTTCGGGTGTCGAATATTATGACCCCTTTTTCAATAAAAAGTTTTAAGATTGGATGGTTACTGGTTGCGTAAGAGGCCGAGGCACCGGTCCAGCGTGAGCTATTATACAGAAGTGTAATACGGTTGTGTAATATCTTACAAGGCTTATTATGCCTTTTCTGGCGCCCTATAGGTACCGTATGGCTGCGGGATACGGGTAGTACCTATATTTACGGTATGGCTGCGGGATACCGGTGCTGTTTCGTGACTGATCATCAGGAACAACATAGTGCATAATTGGTTCCAATCTAAATAGATATCTAAAATTCTTTATTATTTTGATAATCATAGAATAAATGTTTTATCAACTGTTTCTATTTTGGAATAATGGTGAAATGCAGTTTTGATTCGGATTCTGATTTATGCTAATACTTACATTGTTGTTAAATATCAAAGGTGGTATTAGTATAGATGATTGATGTTGACTTCAGTATGGGTATTGTGAGCATCAAAGTTCGTATTGATATCTAATTTGATATGACAGCAAAATAAGTATTGATTTCAAGTGTTCAGTTTGAGTAAAGTTTATGATTCATTCCATGATCATTGTTTCATGTTATTGTGGTTTACGATATTTCCGTAAACACTGTTTTACGAGTTTTATTCTCGTCAAGATTTAAAGTATTGCTGAAGTATTTCGCTCAAAAATATCAAAATGGTTTTGAATACAATTAAGGAATTAATTCTGGGATTCCTCAACTAAAATTTTATGATTCGGTAATTATGATTTTAAATGTTCTGCTCTAATGCAGATGTCAGTTTTATATCAAAACGACCCTATATTCGCTATAATGATCTTGCTGAGCATTTCTTTCGCTCATACTTGCCTGTTTTGAAATTTAACCTCCAGTGAGCATTAGCTTGCGCTGTTTAGCTGCGAAATTCGAGGAAGCAAATAAAAGCTCTTGGAAGGTGGTTAGTCAGGGTTTGCGGGCTAGTGTAAGTTTTATTGTGTAAAGTTGATTATAATATATTATATTATAGTTGTATATTTTATTTGGGCCTAGTATACTTCATTTCGAAGTTATACTAGTGGGTTTAGTTTTGAGTTGGTATTTGTTGAAAAGAGTTTTAAAAGTAAAAGAAAGAGAAACAAATTTATTGTGGAATTTTGATTTCTTATTTCTAGAACTGTGACCTTAAAAGATCTTGGATTAGTTTGGGGTCATTATACTAAATATCTTCCGCTAGCATTTGTTTATTGATTAAACAGGTTAATTTGGATTGAGGTTTCATAGTGACGACCAAATCCTCTGACCCCGGATTTGGGGGCGTTACAGGTTGGTATCAGAGCTGAGGTTATAGTAAACTAGAAACGAGAGTGTGTAGGAGTGTGTATAGCTATGTGAGGACGATTGAGCTCATATCGAATTCCTGTTGGACAATCGGATATAGTGCCAATGAGTAAGTTAAGATAGGCGCATTCGTTTGAGATGGTTGTGCTGAGCTGGATGGAACTCCTGGCAGTTGCAAAACTTCTATTGTGGAACCTTTTGAGGCTACTACGTTTTGACGACGATGAAGATTATCGATATCCTTGGAACATGAAGAAGCGTCTAGAATCAGATGGCGAGTCAACTGGAAAGTTCAAAATGAAGATAAATATTAAGACTTTGGCAATACCTTCTCTTTCTATAATTTCTTTTGGCCTTTCTCAAAAGAGGTATCTGTTAGAGGATATATTCCCTAACACCCGTTTATTCATTTTGTGCCAATAAACACACACAAAACAATAAACACACACACCACAAGTTATAGTCTCAGAGATGAATATCCAAAAATAATCACAAGTCATTTTAATCTACAATTATATGTCAATACACCTTAAAAAGGTTTCTGAATAAATTTACATTTCTTTGCCATTATTACAATTGATAAATATACATAATCTGGTACGTCAAAAGTTGAAAGCCTAGCCTATTGGTAATTTCTACCTCAGCTACAGCGGCCTCAACGCTTCCCGAAAGCTGCGGAACGTTTCCTATCCTCTTGCGAATTGGGAGCTTGGTCCTGTTCATCTTGTCTATCTGATGTTGTGTGATGAAAGAAGAAAGCAAGGGTGAGCAGCAAGCCCACCAAAATAATATGTATAATGATTAACAATATATGATCCTTCTCATAGTACTCATGAAAATCTTGGTCAAAAGAAATGAACCAAGTTTGATATCTTAATGCGATGAAGTCGCAAAATATTCAGTATATATATATACATATATACTTTTCAAAATATTGGAAGTCCTTTTCCATGCATAATACACACAGAGTTCCAGTGTATAACTGTATAAAAATATCGTTGCAAGGTGATCTCATATATCTAACCTTGTCTCAACATTTTTCTGAAAATCTTTGTCATGCATAAGATAATCATTTACTAGATATAAGTTTAAAAGATGAAGTTACAAGATACTCCAATATACTTATATCTTTTCCAAATACTACTTGAACTACCACCGTTCAAGTTATAATTAGTTTCAAAAGGGTCATCCCATAGATGAGACTACGAGACAAGATTTGAATAGATTCAATCTTTGAATATCTTTATAAATAATGAAGTTACGAGATACTTCATTAAGTCCCGATATATATATATATATATTCATATATATCTCCCATACATTTCCTGAAAACCTCTGTCATGTAAAGTATGAACAGAGTTTGAAACATCCAATGAGGACCTCTGCCACATAAGGACCTTGTGCTGGACCGCCACCCGGCCTCTTACGCGTTGATGGACTGCCACCCAGCCACTTACACTTTGATAGACCGTACCCCGGCCTGTCGCTTATGCCAACTCAATTAGATGGACTTACTTCCCGAACGTTGGGTAAGTAATCAATTCATTTATCAAAACAGCAACCTTGTTGCGAATATAAAATACACCACAGAGCCGGATCCCATAGATTTTTGAGCGAGTATTCAAGTCCCCTTCAAAAAGGAAGATCTTAATTTGAAAACGAGTTTTGGGATCCGCTCTAACCTTTGAAAATCATTTTAAAGACTTGAAAACACTTTAAAGAGTGTTTGGAATAATGCTGATTTAATAAAGTAAATCAGTCTCAATAAAAAGAAATATCTGAATATTATTATTTAAATAATATTCCCATAAAGAATAATCTTTATAAAAATAATTGAAGTGGAAGTTTTAAAACTTATACTTGAAATGGATATTAAATAACTAAAGATATACTTATATGAAAGTACTATCTTTATTTGAATAATCGAAAATAAGTTTGATTATCGACACCTTATTCTTTAATAAAATAAAGAATATATCTCAGCAAATAATCGGAGTCATAGATCCTCAAATGAATATTCAAATAATATTCAATAAATAAAATAAGCTGAGTCATAAGCCCTCGAATGAATATTCGAAATAATATTCAATAATAAAATAAAGGAGTCATAAGTCCTCGGATGAATATTCGAAATAATATTCAATAATAAAATAAAGTTATCGAATAAACCTTATTCGATTAATAGTTTTGAAAACTATAACCATATATATATATAAATATATATATATAAAATCTACTCGGGATCCTCGACTCCCGGTTTAAGAAAATATTTTCATCTTTGGGTCCCTATACTAAGGGTATATGCAAATTACTGCTATTCTCTAGCATAGGTATTATCAACTGAACCAACAGATATATATGGCAAGAATACGAAACAGGCATACATATATATACCATAACAGCATGCTTCAATATATCACAACATTTGCTAATTAACCAACATGCATCTATCGCAAGATAATGCATATACATATATACATCACAACAACAGTATAACGGATAGAAAACTTGCCTGAGCGACTGGGGGTTACGAATGGCTCGGGACGAGTCTGGTAACCTATAAGCAACAAGTAAGTTAGAATTAAACCAAAGTCACTTGTAAATCTATACTCTAACCAACTCAGACTCTAACGCTCGTTTTGCGCCTAACGATTTACTTAAGTCGCTCGAGTACCCTCGGCTCCACCATTTTTAATACATTACCCATTACGAGTTTTAAAGCGATTCTTTCGCGAGTGCCTTATCATTTGCCTAATACACTTTACATAAATGATTCATACTCCAATTAGTCCTTTAGGGTCCTTAACCAATGTTTCAAAGTAAGGCGAGGGATAATGTTTTGTTCGCGAAACGCCGTTACTTAAAACGGCCGTTTCTCCTAAACCGTACATCGGAATCAAACGAACTACATATCAAAACGAAGCTCGTAACATGAACTATCTAATCATGGCAATGGTCAAAACCTAGCAGGGAGTTCTCGGGTCCTAATGTTATGAACAAAAGCAGTCTAAAGTAAATCGGACATTACGACGGCTATATTTACGCGATTTCCCAAATTTTATACCATTCAATTCCATCACCAAACAACCCCAATCCATTCATACCATCAAAGTCCATCCATATCACATCCTAACAGCCCCAAAACCCAATATTATCAACTTTATACTACCCTCAAACATGAACTAAAAGCTATACTTAAGTTCATTAACCAATAATCAAGATTTACAACTTCAAACTCATTACAAATCCAACCACACTCTAAGTATACAAGGATCATGCCCCTCATGAACTATAACAATCAAAACCATTCCTAATACTCAAAAGTAAAGCTAGGGTTTGAAGTTTTATACCTTCTTGAAGCTTTTAATCAATGAAAGATCCTTGGAATGCCCATGGAAGCCTTGATCTATGCTTAAGCTACCTTGTCCTTACAAATAAAATCAAGAATCAAAAATTTGTTCTTGAAAGTTAATATTTACCCTAAACTTTTAGGAATTGATTAACTAGGTAAATCTTGGATTCTTGGATCCAAACTTATAGCATAACTAAGTTATGAATTATGGAAGCTAAAGAAACAAACCTTATAATTTTTGAAGGTGTGTAGCTTGAGTTTTTGAAAAACTCCTCCTTGTTTTTCTTCAAAAAGCCGAGAGCATGAAGAAGAAGAAAGAGAGATTTTTGTGTTTTTGCTTTGATTTGATTTTTGGTTGGTTGTTTTTGTTTTGTTTTAGGTCAATTACCCATTTACCCTTGATTTTGTGTGGTTAATATTCCACCACATTTCCTTCCCTCTTATGTCATGCTTGCATCACTTTGTGATGTCATCACCCCTCCTTTGTCCTCTTTCTATTGGTTGGATGACATCATCCCCTCTAATCTCTTTGATTAACTTCCTAATTGTTTGCCTAATGACCGCTGATCTGTTATACGGTTCGCTTAACTTTCGTTCTCGTTTATCGTTTGAGGGATCATACCCGGGATCTTATTACTTGGGTTCCCTTAACCTTTCTCCATACATTATATTCCTTTTATGATCCTCTCTTATAATCCTTGAATTTAAATCCTTTTAATCATGTTACCTTATACTCAATTCTTTCCATATCTAGTGGATTTTCGGGAAAAATCAAAGTGTTCGGAATTGGATTCTGACGATCTTTACATACACTTATATACCATATAGAGTACTAATAAAATCTCAGAATATCCATAACAGAACCCCTACATAGTGTGGCATGAAAAGTTTTCTCATTCAGCAAAAACACTATTCATAAGGGTTTCAAAAATTTCCAAAAATTGGGGTTATTACAGTCTCCCCTCCTTAAAAGGATTCCGTCCCGGAATCAGATAGAAAATGAATAGGGATACTCTCTTAGCATTGCACTTTCTAACTCTCGAGTAAATTTTCCCACATTGTGGTCCTACCACCAAACTCTGCCTAGTTTGATAATCCTTCTCCTAAGCACTTTTTCCTTTTCATTCTATAACCCTTTCTGGTTGCTCCATATAGGTTACATCGGGTTGCATGTCTATGCGCTCATATGCCCCTATTTATCTGGCATCTGAATTACACTTCCTTAATATTGATACGTGAAACACGTTACGACCTGCTACATGTTCGGGGTTAGGGCTAGCTCATATGCTATCCTCCCAATACGTCTTAATATATCCAAGGGTCCAACAATTCGTGGACTTAGCTTTCATTTCTTTCCGAACCTCATCGTTCCTTTCCAAGGGAATACCTATATCAACACTAGGTCCCCTCCTTCCTATCCCTTGTCCTTTTGTGTCAAATCAACATACTTCTTATGTCCGTCTTGGGCTACTACCAGCCGTCCTCTGATTAAATCTATTAAATCCTTGGTCCTTTGGACCACTGCTGGTCCGAGCATCTTGCGCTCTACATATTCATCCTAACACAAGGGAGATCGACATTGTCTTCCCTCAAGGATCTCATAAGACGACATCTCGATACCTGACATACGATCTATTATCGTGAGAAAACTCAATCCGCGTTAAGTGATCATTCCAGTTTCTTTCAAGTCTATTGCATAGACTCTCATTATAGCTTTTAGCATTAGAGCTTTTGCTTCTCAATATCCATTCTTTTCCAGTTCGTAATCGCTACTACCTTCCGTTCCTAATATTATACGGGTTATACTTTTGCTCGTTAGCGTTCTATAACCTTTTAATAACCACGTCAACCTTAGTATCACGAATGTGTTTCCATCCCGAATACCACCATAGATTTACTACTCCTTTTTCAGTTGTTTCTATTTTCCAAAGTTTGATCAATCATATAGAAGTAAAGGAATTTGTTGAGAGATCACTATGATCATGAACACTTGTTATATCGCATAGTTAGTACAGAAGGTGGCCAGCCTTTAGTACTTGACAAGCAATTAAACAATAGCTGGTATCCTACTCGGCTTCTATCACACAGATAGATAGTCATTCGGCAATACCTCCCCTTCTGGAAGGGTTGTTCTTCTCAGCTTATATGAAATGAAAAGAAGAGAAAAGAACGAACTGAAGAAAATTGTATATACGAAAAAAAATTATTGCCATAAAATATCTGGCTTGGAATCTACCTCTGAACTATAGAGGTCTGTCATAGAAGAACAAAACATATAAGTATTTATATCAACATCAAGTATTATAGCATCGTATTTCACATGCCTAAATATTTTTGCTATTTCGTCCATCATTCTATGGACCCATGCTCTCCCTCGAGCTTATACACAATCACCTTTGAAACTCCCTCGATATCGAAAATCGAACCTGGGATCTCATTCTAGACATCATCGTTAGTAGAATTCTATGCTTGCACAGCAACCTTCCTCGTATAATAATACGACTCTCTATTGATAAGAAAGAATAAATATTCAATAGGTAGATACTCTACTTAATTAGTCTATCAATGATAACTTATACCCTACCAAGACCCGATTAGTGGTACTCAATCTCAACATCCATTCCAATATAACTCTCACGGTTGTAATCAGCTCATTACTCGCAGAATCATTGCTACATTACTATGGCCCACCACTGACCTACTGTTGTCATTCACGTTCCATAAAATCTTAATATCTAACCATACGGAGTCCATACATGTCGTATCAAATCCTTCTAAGGAGGTAACATAATCACCATTCATGATTCATGAAGAACACTCCTGATCCTGACATACATACATGACATGAAGCAGATAAAAGTGCAGAAGAGTTTCAGTCAAAGCAATGATAGCAGGTTAATACCATTCTTAATCATATGCCTTCAATAGAAGACTTAACTCAAAGGTTCGTTTAGTCCTTTTTGAAATATGGTCCTGGATTATTCTCAAGATAGGACCTTCTAAGATAGATAGCCCGCTCATGGCGATTACACGAATTAAACCTTTACCAACTACTATTACGGTTGGGTATTGCACAGTCATCAGAAGGAATGTCAATCTTCCAAACTATAATACAACCTTCACAGCTTTAACCATCATCATTGTATTCTTTTGGTACAAGCGCCTATAATTATCCTTTTACCTTTAAAGTGTCGGCCACCTCTTTGGCCTTTCCTGATAGTAATAGTTCCTTATAATCAATGTCTTTTAACCGCCTTCAACTAAATTTTCTACCTCATTTTAATCACTGTTTATGTGAAAATGCTTTTCTCAAGTCCTGGTGAGAAAAAAAAATCACCATTTTTCCATAAGTCATTGCCTCAGTCTTTAGAGGTTAATCACTGTCACGACTGATTCTCAATTATACTTAGAACATCTTTTATCTTAAGCCCTAATTGCCATGAACAATTTCGACCATTACTAGTTCGATCCATACTTTCTCGTGGTTTAACACGTGCCCCACTTGGCAACATTATAATTACGTCATATTTCCTTTATCAACATTTCTATTCTTGAGAATTTTGAATATTACCTTTCTCCTTGTAAAACCTCTAAGGTTATCCTTCAATCGTTCCGCCTGTATTCCCTAGATACAGGGCATATCAAAATACCATTTACTATTACTAGAACCATTGTCTATATACTTCTGAAAAATTTCTCCACTGATTCTTAAAGGTTGTTGTTACCTTAACCCCTTTCCAAATCATACTGTCAAAACTCATGATGTCCCTATTAAGGGTGATGTAATAACCCCAAATTTTGGAGATTTTTGAAACCCGGATGAATAGTAACTTTTGCTGACAATGCTGATTAAGAAAAATTATCAGACCACGATATATAGGAGTACTGTTATGGAAATTCTAAGATCGTATTAGTATTCCATAAAGAAAATAAGTGTATGTAAAAGCGGTCGGATTTTGAAAACGAGCACTTTTATTTTTCCCCGAGATTTCCACCAGACATTAAGGGATTTAAGGAATTAATATTAAGATGAAGGATTTTAAATTCAAGGATTATAAAGGAGAATTAATTTAGGTATTAAAAATACCAAGAAGATTTTATCAATAAAACCATTAAGGTATTTAACCAAACGATCAACGAGATTGAGTGATAACCGGACAAAGAAATGAATAACGACTCTTGTAAATACCTTTGCAAGTGGCAAGGCAAGTGGATGGTTGATCAAACAAGAAACCAAGTGATAGTTAGGAAGGAATGGCTAGTTAATTATATAGTTAACTAGGGATGATCTCATCTCACCACAAATCACCAACACATGGCAAATGGTGAGATCATCTTCCACTAACTCCTTTGTTTATTATTAACCTAGCAAAATATCAAGAGAACCCATCATTATCCACCACATTATTCTACCAACACAATAAAGCAAAAGCATTTCCTCCCCCATTTCCATTGCTCTCGGCCAAAACAGAACCAGCACACTAAAACTGCTGTATCTCCTTCATTTCTCACTCAAATATTGTGTTCTATAGCTCATTGGAAAGGTATTGAGATGGCCTACAACTCTTGTTCACAAGTCTCGTCCAAATAATCATGGTAAGACCCTCAGTTTTACAGTTCTTTAAATCGGACTTTTAGAAACTTCAAAGCCTAACTTTGTGTTCTTGATTTCTTTGGAAAGATCAAGCTTGTAGGAGGCTCCCTAAGGCTTCCTAGCAACTTAACACCTCCCAAGGAAGGTATAAACTTCAAACCCTAGCCTTTACTTTATTTGTTAGTAAGTTTAATGGTTGGTTTTGTGAAATGGGAAGTATGGATTGTGATTATTAGTAGTTTGGTTTGATTTGGAAGTGTTTTGGTAATTGAAGCTTGATTATAGTTCATAGGTCTTGATTGTGGTTGTTTGAGTTGAAAACCTTGGAGATTATGGACTGATGTGGTATGGTTTAGGTGAAGTTTTGTTGTATTGATGGTTATGAGTTGGTTGGTGGTTAATTGGAGTAGTTTAAATATTGGTAATCGCGTAAACATAGCCGTCATAATGTCCGATTTACTTTAGACTGCTTTTGTTCATAACATTTGGACCTGAAAACTCCCTGATAGATTATTACCATTTCCATTTTTAGATAGTTCATGTAACGAGCTTCGTTTTGATATGTAGTTCATTTGATTCCGATGTACGGTTTAGGAGAAACGACCGTTTTAAGTAACGGCGTTTTGCGAACGAAACTTTTCCCCTCGCCTTACTTTGAAACATAGGTTAAAGACCAAAAAGGGTTAATTAGTATATGAAACAATTATGGTAAGAGTGTTAGGCAGTTGGTAAGACACTCGCGAAGGAATTGCCTTAAAACTTGTAATGGTTAAATTATAAAAAATGGTGGAGCCGAGGGTACTCGAGTGACTTAAGCGAATCAGTGAGCGCAAAGCGAGCGTTAGAGTCTAAGGTAGTTAGAGTATAGATTTACAAGTGACTTTGGTTTAATTCCAACTTACTTGTTGTTTATAGGTTACCAGACTCGTCCCGAGCCTTTTATCACCCCCAGTCGCTCAGGCAAGTTTTCTACCCGTTATAACTGTTGTTGTGATGAATATATGTATTTGCATTATCTTGCGATAGATGCATGTTGGTTAATTAGCAAATGATGCAATATATTGAAGCATACCGCTATGGTATATATATATATGCATGCCTGTTTCGCATTCTTTCCATATATATCTGTTGATTCAGTTGATAATACCTATGCTAGAGAATAACGGTAATTTGCATATACCCTTAGTATAGGGACCCAAAGGTGAAAACATTTTCTAAAACCGGGAGTCGAGGATCCCGAGTAGATTTTATATATATATATATATTTATATATATATGGTTATAGTTTTCAAAACTATTAATCGAATAAGGTTTATTCGATAACTTTATTTTATTAATGAATATTATCTTGAATATTCATTCGAGGACTTATGACTCCTTTATATTATTTATTGAATATTACTTGGATATTCATTTGAGGATGTATGACTCCTTTATTTTATTTAATGGATATTATTTATAATATTCATTCGAGGTATTATGACTCCGCTTATTACTTAATAATATTCTTTATTGTATTAAAGAATAAGGTGTCGATAATCAAACTTACTTTTGATTATTCAAATAAAGATATTACTTTCGTATAAGTATATCTTTGATTATTTGCTATTCATTTCAAGTATAAGTTTTAATACTTCTACTTCAATTATTTTATAAAGATTATTCTTTATGGGAATATTATTTAAATAATAATATTCAGACATTTTCTAAATATTCTAGGGACTGATTTACTTCATTAAATCAGCTTCACTCCAAACATTCTTAAAAATATTTTGCGAGTCTTCAAAATGATTTTTTTTAAAAGTTAGAGCGGATCCCAAAACTCATTTTTTTAAGATCCTCCTTTCGAAGGGGATTTAAATACTCGCTCAAAACCTGAGGGATCCGGCTCTGTGGTGTGTTTTATATTCGCAACAAGGTTGCTGTTTTGATAAATGAATTGATTACTTACCCAACACTCGGGAAGTAAAATTCTTGGAACAAGTTAATCCATTAACAGGCATCGCCTGGGAAATATCGGTGAGTTCTCCTTTCCAAATAGATACGACTTCTTGGTGGAGCCGTATCAACAAGTTTCTACTTGGGAAAGTGGGGACAAGCTTTACGTTTCAGAGTCATGGATTTCTTCTGAACTAGGAGTGGCGTAAGTGGCCGAGTAGCGCCGGCCCAGCCTTATTATATTGGCCCAAATGGCCTGGAAGTTCCGCTAAGGCGGTCCATTCCTTAGGAGTTCAGTGTTCGGTTGACAAGTAAATCCGACAGGTTCTCCTCTACATGTAGAAAATGGTGGGGTTGTACTACTACGACTGATCATCGTAAGTGGTCTTCCTGGCGCGGCAAACTCCCGTAATGAGTTCATCATCCAATTGGATAATTTCTGCAACACTACCCAGAGCACTTCGATAGAAAGGCTACGGTTGGGCGATTGTTGAGTGTTGGCAGGGTCAAGTTTTCAAAATGATGTTTACATCAAATGAAGTATCTCGTAACTTCATTTTATTTTGATAATATTTTAAAGATTTAATCTATTCAAATCTTGCCTTATAGTCTCATCTATGTGATGAACTTTTGAAGCTAATTATAACTTGAACGGTGGTAGTTCAAGTAGTATTTGGGAAAGATATAAGTATATTGGGGTATCTTGTAACTTCATCTTTTAAACTTATATCTAATTAATAATTGTCTTATGAATGACAAAGATTTTCAGAAAAACGTTGAGACAAGGTTAGATATATGAGATCACCTTGCAACGATATTTTTTTTATACAGTTATACACTGGGACTTTGTGTATATTGTGCATGGAAGGGGACTTCCAATATTTTGAAAAGTATATATGTATATATATATACTGAATATTTTGCGACTTCATCGCATTAAGATATCAACTTGGTTCATTTCTTTTGACCAAGACTTTCATGAGTACTATGAGAAGGCTCATATATTGTTAATCATTATACATATTATTTTGGTGGGCTTGCTGCTCACCCTTGCTTTCTTCTTTCATCACACAACATCAGATAGACAAGATGAACCGGACCAAGCTCCCGATTCGCAAGAGGTTAGGAGACGTTCCGCAGTTTTCTAGAAGCACTGATGCCGCCATAGCTGAGGTAGGAACTACCAATAGGCTAGGCTTTCAACTTTTGATATATCAGATTATGTATATTTATGAATTGTAATAATGGCAAAGAAATGTAAATTTATTCAGAAACCTGTTTAAGGTGTATTGGCATATAATTGTGGAATAAAACGACTTGTGATTATTTTTGGATATTCATCTCTGAGACTATAACTTGTGGTGTGTGTTTATTGTGGGGTCACAGTACAGAGTAGTTGATTATTTATTAAGATTGGGTGTTGTTAAGGGAAATGGAACTCGTGACAACCCGGATCCCCGACCCCGGATTTGGGGGTGTTACAGAAATGGTATCAGAGCTAAGCGTTATAAACCTCAGAGATGATGGGACGTTAAGATAATAAGTTCACTAAGATAATAAGAACTCTTGCCAAGTTCATAGTCGGGCTACCTAACGTAGTACTGACAGTTAAAACCCTTATGGGAACCCTTATAAATATCGTGATAGGAGCGTAGTTCATTATCGTATATGGTAGCGGGACTCCGAACCCTGAGGTTGAGGAGCAACATCGCGATGATATTTTATTACTAATTAGAGATCGGATTGTGGATCCGATAGAGTGTCCTAATGCAGGAGCGGATGATGTTGATATTGAGGATGTAGCGGTTGAGGATGTTGTCCTAGAAGGGATAGTTGTTGAGGAGGATCCCATGGAGGATCCTGATAAGATTGGATAAAGGACCACTGATGAATTGATGACCATGGTTAGGTCGACTACCAGAGGTAGGATTGGCCGGTCACTACCGGAGGTTCGTTCAAGTTTGTAAAGATAGTAGCCCCTTTAACGCGGCTTACTCGTAAGACTGAGAAGTTCGAATGGACAGAGAAATGCGAGAACAACTTTTAAGAACCGAAGCAAAGGTTGGTGACGTTCCCTATGTTGGCGTTGCCGGATGGAAAATGAGATTTTATGATGTGTAGTGACGCTTCGCACAAGGGCTTAGGGTGCGTGCTTATGCAGCACGGTAAGGTAATCGCGTACATGTCAAGACAATTAAGGTAATATGAAATTCGATATCCCCGCTCATGAGCTTAGGCTCGTGGCAATAGTTTTACCCTAAGGATTGGACGCACTACTTGTATGGAGAGAAGTGCGAGAATTACCTAAGCCATAAGTGCTCTAGTACATTTTCACGTAGAAAGAGCTCAACGTATGCCAGAGGAGGCAGTTAGAGCTAATCAAGAATAATGATTGGGAGATTCTTTATCATTCGGGGAAAGCCAATATGGTGGCTGATGCCCTTAGTAAAAAGGAGAGACTCAAGATGATAATGTCTTTTGGAGAGTTTATAAGAGATTTTGAGAAAATGAAAATAGAAGTGAAGGTAACCGGAGCCGGTACCGAAAAGCTGTTTGAGATTGCAATACAGCCCGAATTATTGGAAAAGATCATATTATGCCAGAAAAAGTTATGAATGAAGGCAGAGAGCCAACAATTAGATAAAAGATTAATATCGAGAAAGATGATAAGGGAATAATGAGGTATTCTTATAGAATTTGGGTTCCGAAAGTTCAAGAGCGTAAGGATGAGAACTTAGATGAGAGCCATAGTTTGAGGAATAAGATTTAGAGCAAACCCTGAATGTGATAATCAGGGAGGTTGCAATTAAGATATAAAGAACCCGGAATATAATAAAGTGGAAAATGAAGATTTTAAATTAAAAGATGACTCCAATTATGGGGAGTAGGAAGAAATATTTAGACTAAGAAAGCAAAAGTCGAGCGAGATAAGGAGACCCGAGACGGTACTCCTATACGGAAATTCATGAACCTGTCTAAATAGAACTTATATTTTATTCCCAACCACCACCTTGAGGAAACAATGTGGTGTGAAATTCTTTCATGACCTTTAAATCGCTAAGCTCTCAGAGTTCCAAGGAACAGGCTGACCCAGCCGAGGCAAGAACCTGGCTAAAGGAAATATAGGAATCATTTGAGATTCAAAATGATTGATGAACCACAAAAACCGTTTTTGTCACTTACCCTCCTAAGAGAGAGACCACCCATTGGTGAAAGACCAAGAAAGGCACGGAGCCAGAGGTTAGAATAAACTGATTTAAGTTCAGTCAATTGTTTTCGGGAAAGTAATTCCCAAAGATAAGGAGATAGTGTAAAAGCTTTAGAGCCAGAACAAAGACAGACGAGTATGATGAATTATGAGTCTAAGCTGTAAAAGTTATTAAGATTCGTTCTGAAGACGCGAATCCAGAATGACGGGATATTTGAAATCAATGCTTATGTTGTGTTGGTTCATGAAATAATGATAAGAGAAAGGAAAATAAAAAGGAATTGAGGTGGAAAGGAATATAAAGGCAACAGAGTTTGAGGAATGATAAGGGAGTTGGGTATGAGGAAACCCTAAAGAATCATATTAATAGAAATAGAAAAGTATATGATCGTCAGGATGAGGGTGATTCACCATGAGTTAAAGTTGACGGTTGAAGGCATAAGAGGTGCATATATTTTATCCCCTTTAAGTAGGGAGGATTCGAGGAAACATTGAGATAGTTCGAAGGATAAACAATGAGACGCGGATAGACTGAGGAGACAAGAAAGTAAGAAATTAAGAAAATTGGATGAAGGAAGTGACCTTCAAGAATGTGAAGTGTAAGACCGGTGGCTTGATACCCAGGAAGGGAGACGCTAGGTATGAAAGATATCCCAACATTGAGATGACTGTTGAGATAAACAACAAAAGTAAATAAGGATTTATTAAGAAGAAGTTCACGTTGAACACGACCAATATCTTCCAGATCATCCATGTGATCATTACCAAATCAGGAAAGAAAAGCGGATAACCATTTTTATCTTTTGGAGGCCATATGGATTGACCTTAACTTGAATAAGGATGCTATTGTGAAATTCGGTATAGACTATCGAGGTGGAACTGATTGAATAAGATACCCTTATCAGGGATATATGACTTTATTTATCCATGGAAGGATGCTTGTACCTTTTTAAAGGTGGAATTAAGTATAGAACAGCGGTAACTTAAAACGAATCCTAGGGGAATGCATAAAGGTTGGCATTTCACCCTTAATAGGGATAGTATGAGTTTTGACAGTATGAATTGGAAAGGATTAAGGTAATAATAACCTTTAAGGATCAGTGGAGAAATTTTTCAGAAGTAAATAGACAATGGTTCTAGTATTAGTAAATGGTATTTTGATATGCCCTGTATATAGGGAATACAGGAGGAACGATTGAAGGATAACCTTAGAGGTTTTATAAGGAAAAAGGTAATATTCAAAATTCTTAAGAATAGAAATGTGGATAAAGGAAATATGACGTAATTATAATGATGCCAAGTGGGGCACGTGTAAACCAAGAGAAAGTATGGATCGAACCAGTAATGGTTGAAATTATTCAGGGCAATTAGGACTTAAGAAAAAAAAAATGTTCTAAGTATGATTGAGAGTCAGTCTTGACAGTGATTAGCCTCTAAAGAATGAGGCAATAACTTATGGAAAAATGGTGATATTTTTTCCCATCTGATTTTAAGGAAAACATCTTCACTCAAGCAATGATCGGAAATAAGGTAGAAAATTTATTTGGAGGTGGTTAAAATGACATTGACTGTAAGGAAATTTTACTATCAGGAAAGGCCAAAGAGGTGGCCGACACTTTAAAGGTAAGTGGATAATTATAGGCGCGTGTTCCAAAAGAATACAGTGATGATGGTTAAAACTGTGAAGGTTGTATTATGGTTTGGAAGATTGACATTCCTTCTGATGACTGTGCAATACCCAACCGTAATAGTAGTTGGTAAAGGTTTAATTCGTGTAATCGCCATGAGCGGGCTATCTATCTTAGGAGGTCCTATCTTGAGATAAGCCAGGACCATGTTTCAAAAAGGACTAGACGAACCTTTGAGTTAAGTCTTCTATTTAAGGCATATGATTAAGAATGGTATTAACCTGCTATCGTTGCTTTGATTGAAACTCTTCTGCAATTTTATCTACTTCATGTCATGAAAGTACGTCAGAGTTTGGAGTGTTCTTCATAAATTGTGATTGGTGGTTATGTTAACTCCTTAGGAGAATTAGATACGAGATGTATGGACTCCGTATGGTTAGCTATTAAGACTTCATGGAAAATGAATGACTACAGTAGGTCAGTGGTGGACCATAGTAAGGCAGCAATGATTCTGCGAGTAATGAGCTGATTACAACCGTGAGAGTTGTATTGGAATGGGTGTTGAGATTGAGTACCACTAATCGGGTCGTGGTAGTGTATAAGTTATCATTGATAGACTAATTAAGTAGAGTATCTACCTAGTGAATTATTATTCTTTCTTATCAATAGAGAGTCGTATTATTATACGAGGAAGGTTGCGGTGCAAGCATAGAATTCTAGTAACGATGATGTATAGAATGAGATCCCAGATTCGATTTTCGATGTCGAGGGAGTTTCAAAGGTGATTGTGTATAAGCTCGAGGAAGAGCATGGGTCCATAGAATGATGGACAGAATAGCAAAAATATTTAGGCATGTGAAATGCGATGCTATAATACTTGATGTTGATATAAATACATATATGTTTTGTTCTCCTATGACAAACCTCTATAGTTCAGAGGTAGGTTCCAAGCCAGATATTTTGTGGCAGTATATTTTTTCATATATACAATTCTCTTCAATTCGTTCTTTTCTCTTCTTTTCATTTCATGTAAGCTGAGAAGAACAACCCTTCCAGAAAGGGGAGGTATTGCCGAATGACTATCTATCTGTGTGATAGAAGCCTAATAGGATACCATCTATTGTTTAATTGCTTGTCAAGTACTAAAGGCTGGCCACCTTCTGTACTAACTATGCGATATAACAAGTGTTCATGATCATAGTGATCTCTCAATAAATTCTTTTACTTCTATATGAAGGATTAAGCTTTCGAAAATAGAAACAGCTGAAAAAGGAGTAATAAAGTTGTGGTAGTATTCGGAATGGAAACACATTCATGATACTAAGGTTGGCATGGTTATTAAAAGGTTATAGAATGCTAACGAGCAAAAGTATAACCAGTATAATATTAGGAACGGAAGGTAGTAGCGATTACGAACTGGAAAAGAATGGGTATTGAGAAGCAAAAGCTCTAATGTTAAAAGCTATAATGAGAGTCTGTGCAATAGACTTGAAAGAATTTGGAATGATCACTTAATACGGATTGAGTTTTCTTACGATAATAGATCATATGTCAGTATTGAGATATCGCCTTATGAGATCCTTGAGGGAAGACAATGTCGATCTCCCTTATGTTAGGATGAAGTTGTAGAGCGCAAGATGCTCGGACCCACAGTAGTCCAAAGGATCAAGGATATAATAGATTTTAATCAGAGGACGGCTGGTAGTAGCCCAAGATGGGAACACGAAGTATGTTAATTTGACACGAAAGGACAAGGAATAGGAAGTGGGGGACCTAGTGTTGTTATAGGTATTCCCTTGGAAAGGAAGGATGAGGTTCGGAAAGAAAGGGAAGCTAAGTCCACGAATTGTTGGACCCTTGGATATATTAAGACATATTGGGAAGATAGCATATGAGCTAGCCCTACCCCCGAATATGTAGCATAACGTGTTCCACGTATCAATGTTAAGAAAATATAATTCGGATTCCAGATAAATAGGGGCATATGAGCGCATAGACATGCACCCAGACGTAACCTATATGGAGCAACCATGAAGGGTTATAGATCGAAAAGGGACAAGTGCTTAGGAGAAGGGTTATCAAACTAGTCAGAGTTTGGTGGTAGAACCATAATGTGGAAAATTGACTAGAGAGTTAGAAGGCACAATGCTAGAAAAGCATCCCCAACTATTTTCTATCTGATTCCGGGACGGAATCCTTTTAAGGAGGGGAGACTGTAATAACCCCAAATTTTGGAGATTTTTGAAACCCGGATGAATAGTAACTTTTGCTGACAATGCTGATTAAGAAAAATTATCAGACCACGATATATAGGAGTACTGTTATGGAAATTCTAAGATCGTATTAGTATTCCATAAAGAAAATAAGTGTATGTAAAAGCGGTCGGATTTTGAAAACGAGCACTTTTATTTTTCCCCGAGATTTCCACCAGACATTAAGGGATTTAAGGAATTAATATTAAGATGAAGGATTTTAAATTCAAGGATTATAAAGGAGAATTAATTTAGGTATTAAAAATACCAAGAAGATTTTATCAATAAAACCATTAAGGTATTTAACCAAACGATCAACGAGATTGAGTGATAACCGGACAAAGAAATGAATAACGACTCTTGTAAATACCTTTGCAAGTGGCAAGGCAAGTGGATGGTTGATCAAACAAGAAACCAAGTGATAGTTAGGAAGGAATGGCTAGTTAATTATATAGTTAACTAGGGATGATCTCATCTCACCACAAATCACCAACACATGGCAAATGGTGAGATCATCTTCCACTAACTCCTTTGTTTATTATTAACCTAGCAAAATATCAAGAGAACCCATCATTATCCACCACATTATTCTACCAACACAATAAAGCAAAAGCATTTCCTCCCCCATTTCCATTGCTCTCGGCCAAAACAGAACCAGCACACTAAAACTGCTGTATCTCCTTCATTTCTCACTCAAATATTGTGTTCTATAGCTCATTGGAAAGGTATTGAGATGGCCTACAACTCTTGTTCACAAGTCTCGTCCAAATAATCATGGTAAGACCCTCAGTTTTACAGTTCTTTAAATCGGACTTTTAGAAACTTCAAAGCCTAACTTTGTGTTCTTGATTTCTTTGGAAAGATCAAGCTTGTAGGAGGCTCCCTAAGGCTTCCTAGCAACTTAACACCTCCCAAGGAAGGTATAAACTTCAAACCCTAGCCTTTACTTTATTTGTTAGTAAGTTTAATGGTTGGTTTTGTGAAATGGGAAGTATGGATTGTGATTATTAGTAGTTTGGTTTGATTTGGAAGTGTTTTGGTAATTGAAGCTTGATTATAGTTCATAGGTCTTGATTGTGGTTGTTTGAGTTGAAAACCTTGGAGATTATGGACTGATGTGGTATGGTTTAGGTGAAGTTTTGTTGTATTGATGGTTATGAGTTGGTTGGTGGTTAATTGGAGTAGTTTAAATATTGGTAATCGCGTAAACATAGCCGTCATAATGTCCGATTTACTTTAGACTGCTTTTGTTCATAACATTTGGACCTGAAAACTCCCTGATAGATTATTACCATTTCCATTTTTAGATAGTTCATGTAACGAGCTTCGTTTTGATATGTAGTTCATTTGATTCCGATGTACGGTTTAGGAGAAACGACCGTTTTAAGTAACGGCGTTTTGCGAACGAAACTTTTCCCCTCGCCTTACTTTGAAACATAGGTTAAAGACCAAAAAGGGTTAATTAGTATATGAAACAATTATGGTAAGAGTGTTAGGCAGTTGGTAAGACACTCGCGAAGGAATTGCCTTAAAACTTGTAATGGTTAAATTATAAAAAATGGTGGAGCCGAGGGTACTCGAGTGACTTAAGCGAATCAGTGAGCGCAAAGCGAGCGTTAGAGTCTAAGGTAGTTAGAGTATAGATTTACAAGTGACTTTGGTTTAATTCCAACTTACTTGTTGTTTATAGGTTACCAGACTCGTCCCGAGCCTTTTATCACCCCCAGTCGCTCAGGCAAGTTTTCTACCCGTTATAACTGTTGTTGTGATGAATATATGTATTTGCATTATCTTGCGATAGATGCATGTTGGTTAATTAGCAAATGATGCAATATATTGAAGCATACCGCTATGGTATATATATATATGCATGCCTGTTTCGCATTCTTTCCATATATATCTGTTGATTCAGTTGATAATACCTATGCTAGAGAATAACGGTAATTTGCATATACCCTTAGTATAGGGACCCAAAGGTGAAAACATTTTCTAAAACCGGGAGTCGAGGATCCCGAGTAGATTTTATATATATATATATATTTATATATATATGGTTATAGTTTTCAAAACTATTAATCGAATAAGGTTTATTCGATAACTTTATTTTATTAATGAATATTATCTTGAATATTCATTCGAGGACTTATGACTCCTTTATATTATTTATTGAATATTACTTGGATATTCATTTGAGGATGTATGACTCCTTTATTTTATTTAATGGATATTATTTATAATATTCATTCGAGGTATTATGACTCCGCTTATTACTTAATAATATTCTTTATTGTATTAAAGAATAAGGTGTCGATAATCAAACTTACTTTTGATTATTCAAATAAAGATATTACTTTCGTATAAGTATATCTTTGATTATTTGCTATTCATTTCAAGTATAAGTTTTAATACTTCTACTTCAATTATTTTATAAAGATTATTCTTTATGGGAATATTATTTAAATAATAATATTCAGACATTTTCTAAATATTCTAGGGACTGATTTACTTCATTAAATCAGCTTCACTCCAAACATTCTTAAAAATATTTTGCGAGTCTTCAAAATGATTTTTTTTAAAAGTTAGAGCGGATCCCAAAACTCATTTTTTTAAGATCCTCCTTTCGAAGGGGATTTAAATACTCGCTCAAAACCTGAGGGATCCGGCTCTGTGGTGTGTTTTATATTCGCAACAAGGTTGCTGTTTTGATAAATGAATTGATTACTTACCCAACACTCGGGAAGTAAAATTCTTGGAACAAGTTAATCCATTAACAGGCATCGCCTGGGAAATATCGGTGAGTTCTCCTTTCCAAATAGATACGACTTCTTGGTGGAGCCGTATCAACAAGTTTCTACTTGGGAAAGTGGGGACAAGCTTTACGTTTCAGAGTCATGGATTTCTTCTGAACTAGGAGTGGCGTAAGTGGCCGAGTAGCGCCGGCCCAGCCTTATTATATTGGCCCAAATGGCCTGGAAGTTCCGCTAAGGCGGTCCATTCCTTAGGAGTTCAGTGTTCGGTTGACAAGTAAATCCGACAGGTTCTCCTCTACATGTAGAAAATGGTGGGGTTGTACTACTACGACTGATCATCGTAAGTGGTCTTCCTGGCGCGGCAAACTCCCGTAATGAGTTCATCATCCAATTGGATAATTTCTGCAACACTACCCAGAGCACTTCGATAGAAAGGCTACGGTTGGGCGATTGTTGAGTGTTGGCAGGGTCAAGTTTTCAAAATGATGTTTACATCAAATGAAGTATCTCGTAACTTCATTTTATTTTGATAATATTTTAAAGATTTAATCTATTCAAATCTTGCCTTATAGTCTCATCTATGTGATGAACTTTTGAAGCTAATTATAACTTGAACGGTGGTAGTTCAAGTAGTATTTGGGAAAGATATAAGTATATTGGGGTATCTTGTAACTTCATCTTTTAAACTTATATCTAATTAATAATTGTCTTATGAATGACAAAGATTTTCAGAAAAACGTTGAGACAAGGTTAGATATATGAGATCACCTTGCAACGATATTTTTTTTATACAGTTATACACTGGGACTTTGTGTATATTGTGCATGGAAGGGGACTTCCAATATTTT
The DNA here is from genome assembly GCF_009905375.1 of Apium graveolens. NCBI lineage: Eukaryota > Viridiplantae > Streptophyta > Magnoliopsida > Apiales > Apiaceae > Apium > Apium graveolens. The sequence goes on along the minus strand of NC_133651.1, from coordinate 204,453,994 downwards.
GAAAAGTATATATGTATATATATATACTGAATATTTTGCGACTTCATCGCATTAAGATATCAACTTGGTTCATTTCTTTTGACCAAGACTTTCATGAGTACTATGAGAAGGCTCATATATTGTTAATCATTATACATATTATTTTGGTGGGCTTGCTGCTCACCCTTGCTTTCTTCTTTCATCACACAACATCAGATAGACAAGATGAACCGGACCAAGCTCCCGATTCGCAAGAGGTTAGGAGACGTTCCGCAGTTTTCTAGAAGCACTGATGCCGCCATAGCTGAGGTAGGAACTACCAATAGGCTAGGCTTTCAACTTTTGATATATCAGATTATGTATATTTATGAATTGTAATAATGGCAAAGAAATGTAAATTTATTCAGAAACCTGTTTAAGGTGTATTGGCATATAATTGTGGAATAAAACGACTTGTGATTATTTTTGGATATTCATCTCTGAGACTATAACTTGTGGTGTGTGTTTATTGTGGGGTCACAGTACAGAGTAGTTGATTATTTATTAAGATTGGGTGTTGTTAAGGGAAATGGAACTCGTGACAACCCGGATCCCCGACCCCGGATTTGGGGGTGTTACAGGTGAAATGCCAACCTTTATGCATTCCCCTAGGATTCATTTTAAGGTACCGATGTTCTATCCTTAATTCCACCTTTAAAAGGTACCTGCATCCTTCCATGGATAAATCAAGTCATATATCCCTGACAAGGGTGTCTTATTCAATCATTCCCACCTCGATAGTATATGCCTAATTTCACAATAACATCTGTATTCAAAATGGGGTCAATCAATATGGCCTCCAAAAGATAACAATATTTACCCGCTTTTCTTTCCTAATTTGGTAATGACAACAGGGATGTTCTGGAAGATATCGGTCGTGTTCAACGTGAACATTTTCTTAATAATTCCTCATTTACTTTTGTTGTTTATCTCAACAGTCATCTCAATGTTGGAATATCTCTCATACCTGGCGTCTCCCTTTCTGGGTATCGAGCCACCGGTCTTACATTTCATATTCTTGAAGGTCGCTTCCTTCATCCAATTTTCCTACTTTCTTACTTTCTTGTCTCCTTAGTCTATCCGGGTCTCATTATTTATCCTTCGAACTATCTCAAGGTTTCCTCGAATCCTCCCAACTTACAGGGGATAAAATATATGTATCTCTTATGCCCTCAACCATCAATTTTAACTCATGGTGAATCATCCTCATCCTGACGAATGCATACTTTCTATTTCTATTACTACAAGTCTTTAAGACTTCCTCATACCTAACTCCCTTATCATACCTCAAACTCTATTGCCTTTTTATTTCTTTCCACTTCAGTCTCCCTTTATTTTCCTTTCTCTTACAATCATTATTTCAAGAACCCACTAATCATTGACTTCAAGCATCACATCGTTCTGGGATTCTTGTCATCAGAACGAATCTTGACAACTTTTACAACTTAGCTTCATATTTCATCATACTCGTCCGCCTTTGTTCTGACTCTAAAGCTTTTACACTATCTCCATAACCTCGGGAATTACTTTCCCGAAACAATTGACTGAACTTTGATCAGTTTATTCTAACCTCTGGCTCCGTGCCTTTCTTGGTCTTTCACCAGTGGTGACCCTTCTCTTAGGAGGGTAAGTGACAAAACAGTCTTTTGTGATTCGTCAATCATTTAGAATTTCAAATGATTCCTATATTTCCTTTAGCCAGGCTCTTGCCTCGACTGGGTCAACCTGTTCCTTGGAACTCTGTGAGCTTAGCGATTTAAAGGTCACGAAAGAATTTCCTACCGCATTGTTTCCTCAAGGTGGTGGTTGGGGATAATAGTCTAAGTCCTTTTTAGACAGGTCCATGAATTGCCGTATAGGAGTACCGTCTCGGGTCTCCTTTCCTTACTCGACTTTCTGTTTCCTTAGTATGAAATGTTTCATCCTTCTCCCATACTTGGGGTTATCTTATACGTTAAAATCCTCATTTTCCACTTCATTATGTTATGGGCTCCTTCTATCTTGATGGCGACCTCCCTGACTTTCATGTTCAGGGTTTGCTCTAAATCTTATTCCTCAACTAGCTTTCATCTAAGATTTCATCTTTAAGTTCTTGAACATTTGGAACCCAAATTCTGTAGGAATGCCTCATTATTCCCTTATCATCTTTCTCGGTATTAATCTCTTATCTATTTGTTGGCCTTCTGCCTTCATTCATCACTTTTTCTGGCACACTATGTTCTTTTTCAATAATTCGGGCTGTATTGCAATCTCAAACAGCTTTTCGGTACCGGCTCCGGTTACCTTCACTTCTATCTCCAAAATCTCTTATAAACTCTCCCAAAGACATTTTCATCTTGAGTCTCTCCTTTTTACTAAGGGCATCAACCACCACATTGGCTTTCCCCGAATGATAAAGAATCTCCCAATCATAATTCTTGATTAGCTCTAACTGCCTCCTCTGGCATATGTTGAGCTCTTTCCACGTAAAAATGTACTAGAGCTCCTATGGTTTGTGTAAATCTCGCACTTCTATCCATACAGGTAGTGCCTCCAATCTTTAGGGCAAAACTATTGCCATGAGTCCAAGCTCATGGGTGGGTATATCGAATTTTATATTCCCTTAATGGTCTTGACGCGTACGCGATTACCTTGTTATGCTGTATAAGAAGCACCCTAATTCTTTATGCGAAGTGTCACTACACATCACAAAATCTCCTTTTCCATCCGGCAACGCCATTATAGGGGCCGTCACCAATCTTTGCTTCAGTTCTTAAAAGCTGTTCTCGCATTTCTCCGTCCATTCAAACTTCTCAGTCTTACGAGTAAGCCGCGTTAAAGGGGCTACCATCTTTACAAACTTGAACGAACCTCCGGTAGTGATCGACCAATCCTACTTCTGGTAGGCGACCTAACCATGGTCATTAATTCATTAGTAGTCCTTTATTCATTCTTGTCAGGATCCTCCATGGGATCCTCCTCAGCAACTATCCCTTCTAGGACAACATCCTCAACTGCTACATCCTCAATATCAACATCATCCGGTCCTGCATTAGGACACTCTATCGGATCCACAATCCGATCTCCAATTAGTAATAAAACATCATCGCGCTGTTGCTCCTCAACCTCAGGGTTCGGAGTCCTGCTACCATCTACGATAACCAACTACGCTTCTATCACGATATTTATAAGGGTTCCCATAAGGGTTTTAACTATCGGTACTACGTTAGGTAGCCCGACTATGAACTTGGCAAGAGTTCTTATTATCTTAGTGAACTTATTATCTTAACGTCACATCATCTCTGAGGTTTATAACGCTTAGCTCTGATACCATTTCTGTAACACCCCCAAATTCGGGGTCGGGGATCCGGGTTGTCACGAGTTCCATTTCCCTTAATAACACCCAATATTAATACACAATCAACTACTCTGAACTGTGACCCCACAATAAACACACACACCACAAGTTATAGTCTCAGAGATGAATATCCAAAAATAATCACAAGTCATTTTATTCCACAATTATATGTCAATACACCTTAAAAAGGTTTCTGAATAAATTTACATTTCTTTGCCATTATTACAATTCATAAATATACATAATCTTGTACGTCAAAAGTTGAAAGCCTAGCCTATTGGTAATTTCTACCTCAGCTACAGCGGCCTCAACGCTTCCCGAAAGCTGCGGAACGTTTCCTATCCGCTTGCGAATTGGGAGCTTGGTCCTGTTCATCTTGTCTATCTGATGTTGTGTGATGAAAGAAGAAAGCAAGGGTGAGCAGCAAGCCCACCAAAATAATATGTATAATGATTAACAATATATGATCCTTCTCATAGTACTCATGAAAATCTTGGTCAAAAGAAATAAACCAAGTTTGATATCTTAATGCGATGAAGTCGCAAAATATTCAGTATATATATATATACATATATACTTTTCAAAATATTGGAAGTCCTCTTCCATGCATAATACACACAGAGTTCCAGTGTATAACTGTATAAAAATAACGTTGCAAGGTGATCTCATATATCTAACCTTGTCTCAACGTTTTTCTGAAAATCTTTGTCATGCATAAGATAATCATTTACTAGATATAAGTTTAAAAGATGAAGTTACAAGATACTCCAATATACTTATATCTTTTCCAAATACTACTTGAACTACCACCGTTCAAGTTATAATTAGTTTCAAAAGGGTCATCCCATAGATGAGACTACGAGACAAGATTTGAATAGATTCAATCTTTGAATATCTTTATAAATAATGAAGTTACGAGATACTTCATTAAGTCCCGATATATATATATATATTCATATATATATCTCCCATACATTTCCTGAAAACCTCTGTCATGTAAAGTATGAACAGAGTTTGAAACATCCAATGAGGACCTCTGCCACATAAGGACCTTGTGCTGGACCGCCACCCGGCCTCTTACGCGTTGATGGACTGCCACCCAACCACTTACACTTTGATAGACCGTACCCCGGCCTGTCGCTTATGCCGACTCAATTAGATGGACTTACTTCCCGAACGTTGGGTAAGTAATCAATTCATTTATCAAAACAGCAACCTTGTTGCGAATATAAAATATACCACAGAGCCGGATCCCATAGATTTTTTAGCAAGTATTCAAGACCCCTTCAAAAAGGAAGATCTTAATTTGAAAACGAGTTTTGGGATCCGCTCTAACCTTTGAAAATCATTTTAAAGACTTGAAAACACTTTAAAGAGTGTTTGGAATAATGCTGATTTAATAAAGTAAATCAGTCTCAATAAAAAGAAATATCTGAATATTATTATTTAAATAATATTCCCATAAAGAATAATCTTTATAAAAATAATTGAAGTAGAAGTTTTAAAACTTATACTTGAAATGGATATTAAATAACCAAAGATATACTTATATGAAAGTACTATCTTTATTTGAATAATCGAAAATAAGTTTGATTATCGACACCTTATTCTTTAATAAAATAAAGAATATATCTCAGCAAATAATCGGAGTCATAGATCCTCAAATGAATATTCAAATAATATTCAATAAATAAAATAAGCTGAGTCATAAGCCCTCGAATGAATATTCGAAATAATATTCAATAATAAAATAAAGGAGTCATAAGTCCTCGGATGAATATTCGAAATAATATTCAATAATAAAATAAAGTTATCGAATAAACCTTATTCGATTAATAGTTTTGAAAACTATAACCATATATATATAAATATATATATATATAAAATCTACTCGGGATCCTCGACTCCCGGTTTTAGAAAATATTTTCATCTTTGGGTCCCTATACTAAGGGTATATGCAAATTACTGCTATTCTCTAGCATAAGTATTATCAACTGAACCAACAGATATATATGGCAAGAATACGAAACAGGCATGCATATATATACCATAACAGCATGCTTCAATATACCGCAACATTTGCTAATTAACCAACATGCATCTATCGCAAGATAATGCATATACATATATACATCACAACAACAGTATAACGGATAGAAAACTTGCCTGAGCAACTGGGGGTTACGAATGGCTCGGGACGAGTCTAATAACCTATAAGCAACATGTAAGTTGGAATTAAACCAAAGTCACTTGTAAATCTATACTCTAACCAACTCAGACTCTAACGCTCGTTTTGCGCTTAAAGATTTACTTTAGTCGCTCGAGTACCCTCGGCTCCACCATTTTTAATAAATTACCCATTACGAATTTTAAAGCGATTCTTTCGCGAGTGCCTTACCATTTTCCTAATACACTTTAAATAAATGATTAATACTCCAATTAGTCCTTTAGGGTCCTTAACCAATGTTTCAAAGTAAGGCGAGGGATAATGTTTTGTTCGCGAAACGCCGTTATTTAAAACGGCCATTTCTCCTAAACCGTACATCGGAATCAAACGAACTACATATCAAAACGAAGCTCGTAACATGAACTATCTAATCATGGCAATGGTCAAAACCTAGCAGGGAGTTCTCGGGTCCTAATGTTATGAACAAAAGCAGTCTAAAGTAAATCGGACATTACGACGGCTATGTTTACGCGATTTCCCAAATTTTATACCATTCAATTCCATCACCAAACAACCCCAATCCATTCATACCATCAAAGTCCATCCATATCACATCCTAACAGCCCCAAAACCCAATATTATCAACTTTATACTACCCTCAAACATGAACTAAAAGCTATACTTAAGTTCATTAACCAATAATCAAGATTTACAACTTCAAACTCATTACAAATCCAACCACACTCTAAGTATACAAGGATCATGCCCCTCATGAACTATAACAATCAAAACCATTCCTAATACTCAAAAGTAAAGCTAGGGTTTGAAGTTTTATACCTTCTTGAAGCTTTTAATCAATGAAAGATCCTTGGAATGCCCATGGAAGCCTTGATCTATGCTTAAGATACCTTGTCCTTACAAATAAAATCAAGAATCAAAAATTTGTTCTTGAAAGTTACTATTCACCCTAAACTTTTAGGAATTGATTAACTAGGTAAATCTTGGATTCTTGGATCCAAACTTATAGCATAACTAAGTTATGAATTATGGAAGCTAAAGAAACAAACCTTATAATTTTTGAAGGTGTGTAGCTTGAGTTTTTGAAAAACTCCTCCTTGTTTTTCTTCAAAAAGCCGAGAGCATGAAGAAGAAGAAAGAGAGATTTTTGTGTTTTTGCTTTGATTTGATTTTTGGTTGGTTGTTTTTGTTTTGTTTTAGGTCAATTACCCATTTACCCTTGATTTTGTGTGGTTAATATTCCACCACATTTCCTTCCCTCTTATGTCATGTTTGCATCACTTTGTGATGTCATCACCCATCCTTTGTCCTCTTTCTATTGGTTGGATGACATCATCCCCTCTAATCTCTTTGATTAACTTCCTAATTGTTTGCCTAATGACCGCTGATCTGTTATACGGTTCGCTTAACTTTCGTTCTCGTTTATCGTTTGAGGGATCATACCCGGGATCTTATTACTTGGGTTCCCTTAACCTTTCTCCATACATTATATTCCTTTTATGATCCTCTCTTATAATCCTTGAATTTAAATCCTTTTAATCATGTTACCTTATACTCAATTCTTTCCGTATCTAGTGGATTTCCGGGAAAAATCAAAGTGTTCGGAATTGGATTCTGACGATCTTTACATACACTTATATACCATATAGAGTACTAATAAAATCTCAGAATATCCATAACAGAACCCCTACATAGTGTGGCATGAAAAGTTTTCTCATTCAGCAAAAACACTATTCATAAGGGTTTCAAAAATTTCCAAAATTTGGGGTTATTACAGTTAACCACCTTTAGTAGTGTCTTAATTTGGGCACGCAATACCAAGTTCATTATGATCTCTCAGTTATTCTTTTATTTCAACAATACTTTTTCTCAAATTCAGATTTTGGTCACGTTATGGTTTCAAATTCTTTTCTTTTTGAAATTTCATGATTTTATCATCTCAAACATTCGAAGGTATGCCAATCAAGTTAAGTAGAGTATCCTGGTCAAGTCAAAGTAAGGCGATGTGATGGAATTACTAAGGATGATAGTGGACTGCGATGCGATTAGAATATCAGTGGCATATAGCGAAGTCATTCTGTTCTTTTATTTCTCTCTCTATCTTTCTTTCTTTTCTTCTCTCTATCTTTCTCTCTATTCTTCTTTCTCGCGATCAGTAAAAGTGATTCTATTGAAAAATTGGTCAAAGGGTGTGAATGGAACAATGGTTTGGAGTGAAGCTCCTGTAAGAATTTTATTATACAAGGAATACAAGATTTATTTGAGATTATGGGAAATTGAGTTTATTTGGAAATGGAAAATTTGTGATAAGATCCTTAGTGTTCTCTTCTGCTGATTCCGAGGACGGAATCCTTATAAGGGGGGTAGATTGTAATATCCCATATTTTCAAATATTATTATTATAATTATTTTGAATTATTTATGTGATTCTATGTGAATTTTGGTGAATTATCTGATAAGTGGAATTGATGTTTGGGTGTTTAGATGTGATATTATTTGAGTATTTGAATTTTTATATGTCCAGAATAAAATACAGATAATTGTGATATTTTTCTAGTAATTTTTGGACTGTTAGATGATTTTATATTTATTTATGAATTATTAATTATTTTATGAATAATTACCAAAATTATTTTATAAAGCTGGGAATCGTCCAACTTCAACCGTTTTTACGTTTTTACAACCCGAAACTCTTCTGAAAACTCCTTCCTAACCTAATCTAGTAATTCCGGACATTTTCCGTGTTTTGACTTTTTCGATCCGGATTACGGTTTGACCCGTGCGCGGCCCGGCGCAATATTTTCGATACGATAATCATTTCCATAATCAATAAAACCCGTATTCTCGAGAGACGGGATATTTTTACGTTAGTTTCGTATATAGTGTTTTATAAAAAGCTCGGTTTTGATAATTATCCAATTCTGGTATTAAATTTGTATCATTTTATAGTTACTTAGCGGTTAAGTAATCTATTTTCGGATCGTTCTGCGGTTACTTAGCGGCTAAGCAACAAATTTATCGATTCCATATGATCCGTTATTTAGGCGTATGTTTATTTGCGTTATTCGTTTTATCTCATTTTATGTATGTTGAATGTATTTTATACGTGTTCGGGTTTTTGGTAAATATAAGTATCGTTTTCGTTTTTCGAAAATAAACGGACCGGGACCCCACTGGGACGTCAAACCCCACAAAATCTGTGTTTTTATTTTTATAAGATTATACGTATTTCAAATACCCAGTATTTCTGCATTTTTGAATTATTCGCAATTTTGGGGAATTTCGATACACATTTTATATTTTATTATTTTTAAAATTATTCCCCGTAAATTTATGCTTTCGGGTTTCCTATTTTTAATTACGAGGAAAAGGAACCGATTTACGATTTATCGGGTATATCATCTAATAAATATAAATAGCTGAATTAGTTTATTATTTTTATAATTATCAAAATTTTATTAAAATAGAAATCATATTTGTGGGGGTGATAATTTGTTCTTCCTCTTCATCTTATGATTCTGAAAGATTTACTAATCCGTTTGTGATGCTCTGATAATCAAATCAAAGCTTGTGAAGAGTTCATTCTGTTCATACCAAAATCATCGACTGAGGTGAATTAATTTAGAAATTCATATTTTTGTTCTTGAGCTTGAAAATCGATTTTTGATTTCTGGGTATTGTTGATTGTTTTTGAGGTTACCAATAGCTTTATAATGATCATTAGAATCGATTTATGTGTTTGTTTGACTTGTTGTAGTCCCGTAATGATCTAACCGAGTTTTTGGTTTTGTATGTTTTTATTTTCGATTTTTATAGATTATTGATGATAGGTTAGGTGACTTTGATTGCATAAACTGATTACAAATGATCTAAGCTTCATTTTGGTACTAAATTCATTGATTTTGGTTTAAGAATCAGAGAAATCGGAAGTTGGTCGGTTTGTTCTTGAAGGTCGCCGGGATTCATGGTGTTCCGGCCGGTATCTATGATTTCCGAGTTGTTTATCACCGTTTTTGGGTTTGCAGAGGTGTTAGGGCGTTGTGGAATTGATCGAGACTTGTAATCTTGTGGAACTAAACTGTTTTGGGGAGGAATCGAGTCACCGGAGACTCACCGGAGTCCGGTGAGGAACTGCCGGTTTCTGGATTCAAGCCCAGATTCCGGTGAACTCAACCCGGATCCGGCGAGATTCTTGGTGACCCGATTGGGTCCAAGAACCGACCCGGTTTTGATTCAATTGCCCCCAAATCAGTTCTCTAAAAACATGTTTCTGAATTTCTATTTTAAAAATAATTCAAAAATCCTATTTTAATTTCTGAAAATTCATTTTTATTTTGAAAATCATTAATTTAATTCTGAAAATTTATTTTTAATTCCAAAAAGAAATCCAAATTATTTAGTTAATTAATTTTAGTTGATAATTAATTATTTAATTAGTCAATTAATTTAAATATTAATTGATTAATCAATTTAATTAGTTATTAATTAATTTTAATTGATTATTTAATTAGATTTAATTATTTAAAATTAATTTAAAAATTCCGAAAAATAGTTTCGAGTTTTAAAATATTATTTTAAATTATTTTCCAAGCTCGATGGTTTTTATAAAATTATTTTCGAGTGTTCGAGCCCTATTATTTAATTATTAAATGATTCGGAGACCCGTTTTAATTCCGAAAAATGTTCAAAAAATCATAATAAATCAACCGTTCGTCCGTTTAATACGAAACGAATGCGTATAGACTTAGAAAAATATTTTGCTTTCTTTAAAAATACTTTCTAGACTTAAATTCTTTTGTTTCGGGGACTCGATTTTTTTTGCAAATCATTCTGAGTCGTTTATTGATCAATAAATCATATTTTGACTCGCTTTAAATTCTTAAAGTACCGAGTCAAGTCTTTTAGCGAATCGAGTCATGTGTGATATGAATTATCTGATACATGAGTTATGTGCTTATGTGCTATATGAATTATGTGTGTATGTGGATCAAGGGTCCTGTGTTTATCTGTTATATTTATGTGTGGGACATCGTATGGGTAGACGATAGGGTTTTGACGCGCAGTTTGTCGAGTAATTATCGTTTAGATGATTAAAGTTCTATATTTTAATTATAGATGCGAGTCTTTCAAGACGATCAGAACCAGAGGGCATGGATGAGGACTAGAGTTGAACAGTGTGGAATATTAGGTTGCAGCACTGCATGAGCAGCAGACCAAAGAATTAATAGAAGAAGGACGGTGATGTTTTGAGATAAAATGTTAGAATAGATGCGTGTTTGCGAGTGTGAATAACTGCTAAAACCCAAAGGCAAGTATTTCTATCATCACTTATTGTTCAAGTGATATTTATTATAAATCTTTTGATGCAAGCATTGCTTTCCCTATTCTCAGTTCGAAATAGATTAATGTTTTATATATTGCTGAATTAAATGTTTCTGTTTACGCAAGTACCCTCTGCTATTCTATGTTCAGAATAGTCAAGTGATTTTACTTATCCAATTATCGGATTTACAAATGTTTTGGATTTTGAGAAAAGTGATTTGGTTGCGAATATTCCTACCCAAGAATTGGGGGAATAAAATTATTTCGGGTGTCGAATATTATGACCCCTTTTTCAATAAAAGGTTTTAAGATTGGATGGTTACTGGTTGCGTAAGAGGCCGAGGCACCGGTCCAGCGTGAGCTATTATACAGAAGTGTAATACGGATGTATAATATCTTACAAGGCTTGTTATGCCTTTTCTGGCGCCCTATAGGTACCGTATGGCTGCGGGATACGGGTAGTACCTATATTTACGGTATGGCTGCGGGATACCGGTGCTGTTTCGTGACTGATCATCAGGAACAACATAGTGCATAATTGGTTCCAATCTAATTAGATATCTAAAATTCTTTATTGTTTTGATAATCATAGAATAAATGTTTTATCAACTGTTTCTATTTTGGAATAATGGTGAAATGCAGTTTTGATTCGGATTCTGATTTATGCTAATACTTACGTTGTTGTTAAATATCAAAGGTGGTATTAGTATAGATGATTGATGTTGACTTCAGTATGGGTGTTGTGAGCATCAAAGTTCGTATTGATATCTAATTTGATATGACAGCAAAATAAGTATTGATTTCAAGTGTTCGGTTTGAGTAAAGTTTATGATTCATTCCATGATCATTGTTTCATGTTATTGTGGTTTACGATATTTCCGTAAACACTGTTTTACGAGTTTTATTCTCGTCAAGATTTAAAGTATTGCTGAAGTATTTCGCTGAAAAATATCAAAATGGTTTTGAATACAATTAAGGAATTAATTCTGGGATTCTTCAACTAAAATTTTATGATTCGGTAATTATGATTTTAAATGTTCTGCTCTAATGCAGATGTCAGTTTTATATCAAAACGACCCTATATTCGCTATAATGATCTTGCTGAGCATTTCTTTCGCTCATACTTGCCTGTTTTCAAATTTAACCTCCAGTGAGGATTAGCTTGCGCTGTTTAGCTGCGAAATTCGAGGAAGCAAATAAAAGCTCTTGGAAGGTGGTTAGTCCAGGGTTTGCGGGCTAGTGTAAGTTTTATTGTGTAAAGTTGTTTATAATATATTATATTATAGTTGTATATTTTATTTGGGCCTAGTATACTTCATTTCGAAGTTATACTAGTGGATTTAGTTTTGAGTTGGTATTTGTTGAAAAGAGCTTTAAAAGTAAAAGAAATAGAAAAAAATTTATTGTGGAATTTTGATTTCTTGTTTCTAGAACTGTGACCTTAAAAGATCTTGGATTAGTTTGGGGTCATTATACTAAATATCTTCCGCTGGCATTTGTTTATTGATTAAACAGGTTAATTTGGATTGAGGTTTCATAGTGACGACCAAATCCTCTGACCCCGGATTTGGGGGCGTTACAGGTTGGTATCAGAGCTGAGGTTATAGTAAACTAGAAACGAGAGTGTGTAGGAGTGTGTATAGCTATGTGAGGACGATTGAGCTCATATCGAATTCCTGTTGGACTATCGGATATAGTGCCAATGAGTAAGTTAAGATAGGCGCATTCGTTTGAGATGGTTGTGCTGAGCTGGATGGAACTCCTGGCAGTTGCAAAACTTCTATTGTGGAACCTTTTGAGGCTACTACGTTTTGACGACGATGAAGATTATCGATATCCTTGGAACATGAAGAAGCGTCTAGAATCAGATGGCGAGTCAACTGGAAAGTTCAAAATGAAGATAAATATTAAGACTTTGGCAATACCTTCTCTTCCTATAATTTCTTTTGGCCTCTCTCAAAAGAGGTATCTGTTAGAGGATATATTCCCTAACACCCGTTTATTCATTTTGTGCCAGAATTTTGTTCTCTAGATTTCATTTCCTTCAAAAATATCAGCTTTGAAATCTTTTCAGTTTTATTCACTTGATTTTGAATTCTTTTGATATTCTTTTATTCTGACTGAGATGAACAACCTTAACTATAAGGGACACAAGGTATACTTGTCTGTGTGATAGGAGTTGGATGGGACGCCATCACTTGTGTGTATTGTGAATACATGAAGGTTAACCACCTTTAGTAGTGTCTTAATTTGGGCACGCAATACCAAGTTCATTATGATCTCTCAGTTATTCTTTTATTTCAACAATACTTTTTCTCAAATTCAGATTTTGGTCACGTTATGGTTTCAAATTCTTTTCTTTTTGAAATTTCATGATTTTATCATCTCAAACATTCGAAGGTATGCCAATCAAGTTAAGTAGAGTATCCTGGTCAAGTCAAAGTAAGGCGATGTGATGGAATTACTAAGGACGACAGTGGACTGCGATGCGATTAGAATATCAGTGGCATATAGCGAAGTCATTCTGTTCTTTTATTTCTCTCTCTATCTTTCTTTCTTTTCTTCTCTCTATCTTTCTCTCTATTCTTCTTTCTCGCGATCAGTAAAAGTGATTCTATTGAAAAATTGGTCAAGGGTGTGAATGGAACAATGGTTTGGAGTAAAGCTCCTGTAAGAATTTTATTATACAAGGAATACAAGATTTATTTGAGATTATGGAAAATTGAGTTTATTTGGAAATGGAAAATTTGTGATAAGATCCCTAGTATTCTCTTCTGCTGATTCCGAGGACGGAATCCTTATAAGGGGGGTAGATTGTAATATCCCATATTTTCAAATATTATTATTATAATTATTTAGAATTATTTATGTGATTCTATGTGAATTTTGGTGAATTATCTGATAAGCGGAATTGATGTTTGGGTGTTTAGATGTGATATTATTTGAGTATTTGAATTTTTATATGTCCAGAATAAAATACAGATAATTGTGATATTTTTCTAGTAATTTTTGGACTGTTAGATAATTTTATATTAATTTATGAATTATTAATTATTTTATGAATAATTACCAAAATTATTTTATAAAGCCGGGAATCGTCCAACTTCAACCGGTTTTACGTTTTTACAACCCGAAACTCTTCTGAAAACTCCTTCCTAACCTAATCTGGTAATTCCGGATATTTTCCGTGTTTTGACTTTTTCGATCCGGATTACGGTTTGACCTGTGCGCGGCCCGGCGCAATATTTTCGATACAATAATCATTTCGATAATCAATAAAACCCGTATTCTCGAGAGACGGGATATTTTTACGTTAGTTTCGTATATAGTGTTTTATAAAAAGCTCAGTTTTGATAATTATCCAATTCTGGTATTAAATTTGTATCATTTTATAGTTACTTAGCGGTTAAGTAATCTATTTTCGGATCGTTCTGCGGTTACTTAGCGGCTAAGCAACAAATTTATCGATTCCATATGATCCGTTATTTAAGCGTGTGTTTATTTGCGTTATTCGTTTTATCTCATTTTATGTATGTTGAATGTATTTTATACGTGTTCGGGTTTTTGGTAAATATAAGTATCGTTTTCGTTTTTCGAAAATAAACGGACCGGGACCCCACCGGGACGTCAAACCCCACAAAATCTGTGTTTTTATTTTTATAAGATTATACGTATTTCAAATACCCAGTATTTCTGCATTTTTGAATTATTCGCAATTTTGGGGAATTTCGATACAAATTTTATATTTTATTATTTTTAAAATTATTCCCCGTAAATTTATGCTTTCGGGTTTCCTATTTTTAATTACGAGGAAAAGGAACCGATTTACGATTTATCGGGTATATCATCTAATAAATATAAATATCTGAATTAGTTTATTATTTTTATAATTATCAAAATTTTATCAAAATAGAAATCATATTTGTGGGGGTGATAATTTGTTCTTCCTCTTCATCTTATGATACTGAAAGATTTACTAATCCGTTTGTGATGCTCTGATAATCAAATCAAAGCTTGTGAAGAGTTCGTTCTATTCATACCAAAATCATCGATTGAGGTGAATTATTTTAGAAATTTATATTTTTGTTCTTGAGCTTGAAAATCGATTTTTGATTTCTGGGTATTGTTGATTGTTTTTGAGGTTACCAATAGCTTTATAATGATCATTAGAATCGATTTATGTGTTTGTTTGACTTGTTGTAGTCCCGTAATGATCTAACCGAGTTTTTGGTTTTGTATGTTTTTATTTTCAATTTTTATAGATTATTGATGATAGGTTGGGTGATTTTGATTGCATAGACTGATTACAAATGATCTAAGCTTCATTTTGGTACTAAATTCATTGATTTTGGTTTAAGAATCAGAGAAATCGGAAGTTGGTCGGTTTGTTCTTGAAGGCCGCCGAGATTCATGGTGTTCCGGCCGGTATCTATGATTTCCGAGTTGTTTATCACCGTTTTTGGGTTTGCAGAGGTGTTAGGGCGTTGTGGAATTGATCGAGACTTGTAATCTTGTGGAACTAAACTGTTTTGGGGAGGAATCGAGTCACCGGAGACTCATCGGAGTCCGGTGAGGAACTGCCGGTTTCTGGATTCAAGCCCAGATTCCGGTGAACTCAACCCGGATCCGACGAGATTCTTGGTGACCCGATTGGGTCCAGGAACGACCCGATTTTGAATCAATTGCCCCCAAATCAGTTCTCTAAAAACATGTTTCTGAATTTCTATTTTAAAAATAATTCAAAAATCCTATTTTAATTTCTGAAAATTCATTTTTATTTTGAAAATCATTAATTTAATTCTGAAAATTTATTTTTAATTCCAAAAAGAAATCCAAATTATTTAGTTAATTAATTTTAGTTGATAATTAATTATTTAATTAGTCAATTAATTTAAATATTAATTGATTAATTAATTTAATTAGTTATTAATTAATTTTAATTGATTATTTAATTAGATTTAATTATTTAAAATTAATTTAAAAATTCCGAAAAATAGTTTCGAGTTTTAAAATATTATTTTAAATTATTTTCCAAGCTCGATGGTTTTTATAAAATTATTTCCGAGTGTTCGAGCCCTATTATTTAATTATTAAATGATTCGGAGACCCGTTTTAATTCCGAAAAATGTTCAAAAAATCATAATAAATCAACCGTTCGTCCGTTTAATACGAAACGAACGCGTATAGACTCAAAAAAATATTTTACTTTCTTTAAAAATACTTTCTAGACTTAAATTCTTTTGTTTCGGGGACTCGATTGTTTTTGCAAATCATTCTGAGTCGTTTATTGATCAATAAATCATATTTTGACTCGCTCTAAATTCTTAAAGTACCGAGTCAAGTCTTTTAGCGAATCGAGTCATGTGTGATATGAATTATCTGATACATGAGTTATGTGCTTATGTGCTATATGAATTATGTGTGTATGTGGATCAAGGGTCCTGTGTTTATATGTTATATTTATGTGTGGGCTATCGTATGGGTAGACGATAGGGTTTTGACGCGCACTTTGTCGAGTAATTATCGTTTAGACGATTGAAGTTCTAATTTTAATTATAGATGCGAGTCTTTCAAGACGATCAGAACCAGAGGGCATGGATGAGGACTAGAGTTGAACAGTGTGGAATATTAGGTTGCAGCACTGCATGAGCAGCAGACCAAAGAATTAATAGAAGAAGGACGGTGATGTTTTTAGACAGAATGTCAGAATAGATGCGTGTTTGCGAGTGTGACTAACTGCTAAAACCCAAAGGCAAGTATTTCTATCATCACTTATTGTTCAAGTGGTATTTATTATAAATCTTTTGATGCAAGCATTGCTTTCCCTATTCTCAGTTCGAAATAGATTAATGTTTTATATATTGCTGAATTAAATGATTCTGTTTACGCAAGTACCCTCTGCTATTCTATGTTCAGAATAGTCAAGTGATTTTACTTATCCAATTATCGGATTTACAAATGTTTTGGATTTTGAGAAAAGTGATTTGGTTGCGAATATTCCTACCCAAGAATTGGGGGAATAAAATTATTTCGGGTGTCGAATATTATGACCCCTTTTTCAATAAAAGGTTTTAAGATTGGATGGTTACTGGTTGCGTAAGAGGCCGAGGCACCGGTCCAGCGTGAGCTATTATACAGAAGTGTAATACGGATGTGTAATATCTTACAAGGCTTGTTATGCCTTTTCTGGTGCCCTATAGGTACCGTATGACTGCGGGATATGGGTAGTACCTATATTTACGGTATGGCTGCGGGATACCGGTGCTGTTTCGTGACTAATCATCAGGAACAGCATAGTGCATAATTGGTTCCAATCTAAATAGATATCTAAAATTCTTTATTGTTTTGATAATCATAGAATAAATGTTTTATCAACTGTTTCTATTTTGGAATAATGGTGAAATGCAGTTTTGATTCGGATTCTGATTGTTCAACAATGTATAAAGTCCCCTTTTTCTCTCCACGAGCAATGACTAGATTCCCCTTTATAACCTTCCACTGTCCGTCTCCGAATGTAACTCGATACCCATCCTTATCTAACTGACCCACAGATAACAACATCTTCTTTAGTGTAGGAATGTACCTTACATCTTTCAATGTCCAACTAGTTCCCAAAGAGGTTCTGAGATTAATATCTCCCATGCCCGCAATATCCAAAGTCTCATCATCAGCAAGCCGAACTTTACCAAAATTTCCAACTCTGAAATTTAACATTAAATCCTTGCAAGGGGTAGCATGGAATGATGCACCAGAATCCATAACCCATGATTCAGCCGAACATTCAACACAACAAATCAAAGCATCGTCATCCTCCACTTCTTCAACTATATTAGCCGAATTATCCTCTTTACTCTTTCCTTTTGGAGACGCGGGAGCCGTGCACTGATTCTTGAAGTGACCCTTCTTCTGACAATTCCAACAAACAATATCCTTGCGATATTTGGATTGTCCTATCTTCTGTGACTTAAATCTGCTACGCCCCTTATTCTGCCCCTTTTCGAACTTTATGCCACTACTCTCAGCACTCAACAAGGAACCTGACGACTCTCCTGAGTTTCTCCTACGAATACCTTCTCCAAGAATAGAATCTCGAACTCCATCAAAAGTCATCTTACTGCTTTCAGATGAATTACTTATAGCAGTGACAAATCCCGACCAACTGTCTGGTAATGAGGATGCCAAGAACAAGGCTTGTACCTCATCATTGAATTTAATATCCATCGATGCCAATCTTGCTAAGATGGAATTAAATTCGTTCACATAATCATCAATATAATCGCCTTCATTCAATCTAGTGGAAACTAACAAGCGAATCAAATACACCTAATTTGAAGCAGAAGGCTTCTCATACATGTTTGACAAAGCCTTGATCAAACCATACGTTGTCATTTCTTTGATGATATTGTAAGCAACGTTCTTCGCCAAAGTCAACTTGACAACCCCTAGAGCCTGCTTGTCCAAAAGCTTCCAGTACTCATCCTTTATTGTAGTTGGTTTCTTCTCTTCCAGCGGTTCATGTAGTTTTTTCTTATACAAATAATCCTCAATTTGCATCTTTCAAAACCCATAATCTTTGCCATCAAATTTGTCAACCTTTACCTTCCCGTCTTCTGCCATCGCTCCCAATCACCTGAAAACCTAGGCTCTTGATACCAGTTGTTGAGTATACAACAACGAAAGTAAAACCCAAAGCGAATAAACAAGAACAAGAAAATAAATGACAATCACACAAGACAAAGATTTACGTGGTTCGGAAATTCCTACTCCAGAAGCCGCACTAATTTTGTATTGATCTCTCACAATTTGTTGTGTCATGATTTTACAATTACATGAGTATTTATAAGAGAAGAAACTAGGCCTAAATCAAAATTACAATCCAAATCTGAAAAGTAGACTAATCCATAAACTAATCTGAATCTGAGTAGTCTATTTTCATGGGCTTAATTAATAGACTCCACAAACCCAACACAAGGTACGTAGCCTTGAAAACTCTGTTGACTAATGCATTTGGATTAATAGTAAAATTCCACAGTAAATTCTCCAATAATTCCAGATTAAACCCATACCCCATTTGTGTTTTAACATACACATTTTACTCTAAGAAAGACAACAAACACTTTTGTTATTTCCATTGCCCGATTTTTACCAAAAACCGTTCAACATCTTCTCAATATCTTGGCATAGAGAATTTGGAACTAAAAAATAAGACATATAATTAGAAGGTATTGATTGCGCCACCTTTTCAATGATAGTCGATTTACCTCCTTTTGATAACGACTTATTACTCCACCCTTGCACACGTTTCCAAAATCAATCTTTCAGGAAATTGAGAACAACAATTTTTGATCTCCCAATCAGTGATGGAAGGCCCAAATATTTACTCTCCCTTAAATCGTTATGCACATCCATCATAGTTGATATTTTGGTTTTGCTTGTCTCTTCTAACATTCGAGCTGAAGAAGATGCCCGATTTTGTAAAATGCATTGCTTGTCCCAAGCATTGTTCATATAACTTCAATAAATTCTTGACTTATGCAACCTCCTGCATGTCTGCTTTGAAAAAAAGAAAGCTATCGTCAGCGAACAATGGATGTGTTATTGTTGGTATTGTACTACTAACATAACAGTCTTGAATCCTCCTTATTTAAGGGAGTAAATTTGTTGAGGGAGTAAAAGACACCTTCGACACATAGTAAAAATAGGCAGGGGACATGGAGTTCCCCCTGATTTAGCCTCCTTTTTGGAGTTATGGGAGTAATAGATGAGCCATTAACATAAACCATATAATGAACTGAAGTTACACAAAGCACCATCCATCCTATCCACCTTCTATCAGACCCTGTTATTTCCCAACAATATAACAACATAATTACAGAAGGGGGTTGAATGGAATTCTGGTTATTTTTTAATTTTCTGGAAAACCCTTTCTGAAATATACAACTGTGTTTGTGAATATGCAAGAATGTAGATAAAACTTTTAAAGTATTCTATTAACACAAAGTAAACAAACACAAGTTTGAACAACTTTCTGGTGAATTTATCTTTCCACCAGAGATGTATATTTGAAGAAATCTTTGTGATGCAAATTACACACAGCTGCTTACAAGTATTTTGTTACAACTTGGAACTTGTGAGTACTTTCTAAAGATAGGGTTTGCTAAACTCTCTAGTTTTTTTATTCTACTTGTTATGCTTAGTTGTTCTAAAATACTTGATACACTTGGTTTATATATTCACCAGGTTTACATGTGCAATAAGACAAGAATAATATTCCTATCAGCTAGGTCCAAGCACATGCTTCTTCATTTCTCTGTCCAATGCAATCCAAGTAAGAAATAACACCTTTG
Organism: Apium graveolens; assembly: GCF_009905375.1. Taxonomy (NCBI): domain Eukaryota; kingdom Viridiplantae; phylum Streptophyta; class Magnoliopsida; order Apiales; family Apiaceae; genus Apium; species Apium graveolens. The sequence goes on along the minus strand of NC_133651.1, from coordinate 204,433,785 downwards.
AACGAGCTTGTTTTGCATGAAAATGGAAATGCTTTCATTTCTTCTAAAACCTACAATTAGGCTTCCACATTCCTTTTGTGCACTATCAACTCATGTGACTCTATCAGCTTCTATCAAGTCACTATCAACTGCTATTTTGTTGATTATCTGTTGAAGCTACATTGATGTTATCCGTTGAAACCTTATTGTTGTCATCCGTTGACACTGTACTTGTGTCATCCGTTGAAGATTTCTTGTTAACATCCGTTGAAGCTTTATCTAATAGCAGTTGAAGACCTCTTGTCTTGCTTATCCATTGAATGCATATTGAGTTATCCGTTGAAGCTTGTAGAGTCATCCGCTAAAGCTTGTAGTTTAGCAGTTGAAGATGTTTCCTTAGCAGTTGATACTCTTTCACTTATACAAAATTACAAGGCATTTTATATTTACACTTAGCCCACCTATTTTGTATCTCTTGCTAGTAGTCAACATGACTTACAAACTATAATAACTACCAAATCCCTCAGTTATCATAGTGTATAGAATGTGCTACATACTTATTAATATAAGCTACTCCTTCAGCCGATAGATAAACTATGGTTATCCATTAAAGGCTACTAAATGACACTTAATAAATATACTTAAGGTGTTTTGGTGAATTATCACCAAGACTACAACATATTCCTAACAATCTCCCCCAAATTATGTCTAATGGAATTATAGGCATAAATTCAGGCTGACTTGAATATAACAAAATACCTTATTAAGATAATACATTGAAAAGTAGATAAATTATAAAGTGCTACATTATAATAGAAATGTATAAAGATGGTTGATAGAAGTTTACATGCCATTTTCAAGGTGCTCCTCTAGACTAAGCAGATTCCTTGTTTTGCTTCCCAACTTCTCATTATTTTCCTCAATATGGAGTTGGAGTTGTCTGTAAAATTCAGCTTCATATTCTTCATTTATATCCAGCATCTCCTGCATCTCTTTGAGAATTTCATTACTTAAGATTTTAAGCTGATCTTCAATTCTGAAAAATCTTCTGACATACTTCTCATCTCTAAACTTATTGATCCAGTAAGGTTTCAGATGCACTCTATTTCCGGTATTTGGAATAGTTAGAACCCTTGGTAATGCACTAGGATCTCTCCAGCTTTGTCTGATTTAGCTTATCTTCTTGAGTACTTCTAATTTAGCAACCTTTATAAATCCAAAGTCTTTCTTCATTGCAGAAAATACCTTGACTATGATATTATAGCTTTCCTCAAGAATCCTATAGAATGGCTATGTTATCTCATTACCACCCTTGTATCTGAAAACCAATCTTTTTAGAAGTCTGTAAGTAGCATCAGTTCCTCTCACTTCTTCTAATTCTTCCAAAAAGAGTTGAATATCAGAAAATTATTTGATATCACAGATGTAGAGTTGATGGTCTTTGTTGACAGTGGGCTTCTGTGGTTTTGAGATGGCTTTTATTGGAGGTAGGATTGGCTTGTTCTTCCTTCTTGAAGTACTCTTCTTAGTTGGAAAAAAGGATGTTCAAATCAGAGATTCGTAAGCTCTCCCAATCAATAGGTTCATCCTTGGGAACTATTGGTTCATTGTTAGATATATTTGAGATGTCATGTCTAATATGATTTGTGTTTAGTTTTCAGAACTTAACAATAGGACAAATCAGGACTTACTGAAATCAGGACTTAATGGAAGTCAGAACTTAATATCAGAACTTAAGGTCATATCAGAAATTAAGTGCGGGAAGACTTTCAATTAAGGAAGGAAGCTGATTTACAAGAGAAGATCGAGACTAAAATAAAAGAAGATATGCATGGAAGGAGTTAGAAGACTGGAAGACTTGCAGAAGATATCTGATTGATATATTTTAGGAGACAGAATTATATTCTATATCAATTAGAATATATCTTGTAAATGTGTACTATATAAACACAGACTTAGGGTTTACACTATATGTGTTATCATTATCGAGAAGATTATACATTGTAACCTAGCAGCTCTTAGTGATATTTGTTCGTCACTGAGAGAGAACAACAGTTCTTATTATAACAGAGTTTATTCAATATACTTGATCTTTGTTATATACTTGTGTTAAATCGATTTGATTGTATAAACACTGTATTCAACCCCCTTCTACAGTGTTGTGTGACCTAACAATTGGTATTAGAGTTTTTCTATTAACACAGATATAATAAAGATCCAAACAATCATGTCTGAAGAAGCACAAACTCCAACCAAGCCCACCAAACCTCAAGAAACTCAAAATACTCAAACCCACAGTCGATATGTGACTATTAGGGTTCCCATACTGAGACCTTCTGAGTATCCTATATGGAAAGTGAAGATGGCTCTGTTTCTGGAAGCTACAGATCCTGAATACCTTGATAGGATTAATGAAGGACCATATAAGCCTACCAAGCTCTCTGTTGCAGTTGCAGATCAACCAACTAAATCCATACCAAAGGAGGAAGGTGATTACACAACTGAAGACATCTCATATATTGCCAAGGATGCAAGCGTAAGGCATTTGCTGCATAGTGCTATTGATAATGTCATGTCAAACAGGGTAATTCATTGCAAGACTGCAAAGGAGATATGGGATGCTTTGGAAACAAGATGCCAAGGAACTGATGCAATCAAGAAGAACATGACGACTATATTCACTCAAGAGTATGAGCACTTTGAATCAAAAGCTGATGAGTCAATAACTGACTTATATGACAGGTTTGTCAAACTCTTGAATGATCTGTCACTGGTGGACAAGGAATATGATCTTGAAGATTCAAATCTAAAATTCCTTTTAGCTCTTCCTGAAAATTGGGATTTGAAGTCTATTACCATAAGAGACAACAATGACCTTACTGAAACTATTCTTGATGAAATTTATGGAATGCTCAAGACTTATGAACTTGAGATGGATTAAAGGAGCAAGAGGCATGGAAGAAAGTCAAGGACAATTGCTCTTAAAGCTGAGGAGGAATCTTCTAAAGTTATTGCCACAAAGAGGGGCAAAGGAAAGACTCTCATCATAAAGTCTGATTCAGAGTCATCATATTCTGATGATGATGATTCAGAAACTGAAAGTTTACCTGAAATGGATGCTGATGAAGAGATGATGAAATTATGTGCTCTTATGGTGAAGGGTATCACAAAGAATCAAAGATAGGCTACAGGAAATTCAGAAAAAGGCAAGAAGTTTTCCAAGAAAAGTGGAAGTTCTGATAAGAAATGGTTCAGAAAGTCTGAAGGTAAAGGAAAGTCTGACAGAGGAGAAAACTCAAATGTCAAATGCTACAATTGTGGTGAAAGAGGTCACATATCTCCTGACTGCAAGAAAGGAAAAAGTGACAAAGGCAAGGTACTTGTCACAAAGAAGAAAAGCTGGATAGACACTTCAGATTCTGAAAATGAGGTGAACTATGCCTTGATGGCAAATGCTGATAGCAGTCCTGAAACTGCTGAATTAAAGGTACCTCAAACAACTTATGCTTTTCATACTGAAGATATTACTGAATTGAGATTATATCTTAAAACCATGTTCATTAGTTATAGAGATCAAACTTTAACATGTGAAAGATTAACATTTGAAAATCTTGCTTTTAAGAAAAGGAATGACTATTTAGAAAAGGAGTTAGTTTTTCTTCATCAAACTAAGAAAGAAAGAGATGATGCTTTGTATGTTAGAGATGAAGTGTTAAAATTGAATGAATCTCTAAAAGCTGACTTAGAAAAGGAAAAAGAGATTATCAGAACTTGGACTAACTCTGGCAGAACAACTCAGAATTTACTAAGTAGTGGAAACTGGAAAGAGGGCTTAGGTTATGGAGATGATAAAAGTGAGAAAGGAACTGAACAAATTGAGCCAATTGTTGTTAAACAGACTGCTAGGCCAAATGTAAATCCTGTTAAGTTTGTAGAAAAAACTGTAAAGTCTGATTCTAAAAAGATGAAAGAATCTAGCACAGAAGTAAAAGAAAAGTCAACTTTTGACAAATTAGAACATGATAAACCAACTGAAGTAAACATAGGCTTAATAACAAAGAAGCAGCTTAAGCATAAGCTGAAAGAAATTAGGAATGACAACAAGGTAAAGGAAGCTAGAAAAAATAGGAATGGAAAGGAAGGTGTGAATAAAAGCAATAATTATATGCCTGTTCCTAATGGTCCTAGAAAAAAAATGTTATAAATGTGGAAACTCTAACCATCTTTCTTCTTTTTGCAGGAAAAATAAAGATATAAACTCTTTACCTCCTAAATTAGGAGTTAAGAGTCAGTCTGTTAGGTTTAAGCCACAAAATCCTTGTTTTCATTGTGGTAGTTTATGGCATTCCATTTATACTTGTAAGGAATATCATAGTTTGTACTATGATTATTATCAAATAAAACCTTCTTTGAAGAAAGTTAGTATTATTCCTTCTAGTGTAAAGTCTGATGCAAAGTCTGATATAAATTCTGATAAACAGCATGTTAGCATAAACTCTGAAATTAAATCCACTACAAATGCTAACAAACTTAAAAGGCCAAAGAATCCAAGCAAGTATGGGTCCTTAAAACTAACTAATAGTGGTCTTTGTGATTGCAGGACAACAGGAAAAATATCCTAGTGCTGGACAGTGGATGTTCAGGACATATGATTGGAAATAAAGCCCTGCTATCAGACTTTGTGGAGAAAGCTGGCCCAGGAGTTTCTTATGGAGATGGCAACATGGGAAAAACTCCGGGATATGGAAATATCAATCTTGGGAATGTCATCATTGAAACAATAGCTCTTGTCTCAGGACTTAAACATAATCTGCTAAGTGTGAGTCAAATCTGTGACAGAGGTTATCATGTGGATTTCTTTGAAAAACACTATGAAGTTGTAAGCAATTCTACAGACAAAGTGGTTTTGAAAGGTTACATACATGGTAACATTTATGAAGACAGACTTTCAACAAGTTCTGATGGTTCTGCAATCTGTTTATTGAGTAGAGCATCAATTGAAGAAAGCTGGAATTGGCACAAAAGACTCTCTCATTTAAATTTCAACAATATAAATGAGATAGTAAAGAAAGATCTTGTGAGAGGACTACCAAAATCAGTATTTGCTCCTGATGGCCTTTGTGATTCATGTCAAAAGGCAAAATAAAGGCAAAACAAAGAAAATCTTCATTTAAGAGAAAAATTGAATCTCAATTCTTGAGCCTTATCACCTGCTACATGTTGATCTATTTGGTCCAGTCAATGTCATGTCTATTGCAAAGAAGAAATATGCTATGGTTATAGTGGATGAGTTCACAAGATACACTTGGGTGTATTTCTTGCACAAGAAGAATGAAACTGCATCCACTCTAACTGATCATGTCAAATAGCTGGATAAATTGGTCAAAGATTCTGTCAAAATTATAAGAAGTGATAATGGCAGTGAGTTCAAGAATTCAATCATGGAAGAGTTCTGCAAAGATCATGGAATCAAACAGGAATTTTCTGCACCTGGAACTCCACATCAAAATGGAGTTGTAGAAAGAAATAACATGACTGTCATTGAAGCTGCACGAACTATGCTTGATGAAGAAAAGCTACCAACCTACTTTTGGGATGAATCTGTGCAGACTGCTTATTTTACACAGAATGATACACTTATAAACAAGCATGGGAAAACACCACATGAGATGGTGAAGAAAAAGAAGCCAAATCTGAAATACTTTCATGTATTTGGACGTAAGTGTTTTGTTCTTAATACTCATCCTGAACAGCTGTCAAAATTTGATCTAAAAGCTGATGAATGAATTTTTATTGGATATCCACTTTCCACAAAAGCCTTCAGAGTCTACAATTTAAGAACAAGGGTTGTCATAGAATCTATCAATGTATCTTTTGATGATAAGAAGATTAATGGACTTGAAGATTTCAATGATCATGATCAGATGAGATTTGAAAATGAAGATTTAAATTCTGATTCTATAAATTCTGATGGCCTAAAATCTGATCCTGTAAGTTCTGACGTGTTAAGTTCTGATGTCATTGAAACTGTGGTAACAACTCCAAAGGAAAATGCACCTGTCCAGGGGGAGCAAACTGAAGATCCTACCACAACTCAAGACTCTTAAGAAACATCAGAACCTGTCACTGGCTCTTCAAGTTCTGATTCATCAAGTTCTGATGAGCCAAATTCTGATAATTCTGGAAACTCTGATTCTTCAAATCCTGAAGGATCCAACTTAAATTCTGAAGTTTCAGAGAGCATAACTATAGGGGGAGCATCAGAAAATGCTGATGGAGACAACATGGATCATGGGGGAGGATCCAGTTCTAGAAATCAACTTCCATCTGCTAGGAAGTGGACCAACACATACACCTGACTTAATAATTGGAGATCCTGAAGCACGTGTCAGAACTAAAACTGCAACATCAAATGAATGTCTCTATCATTCTTTTCTATCTCAGACTAAACCAAAGAAAGTGGAAGAAGCTCTTCAAGATGCTGATTGGGTGCAAGCAATGCAGGAAGAGTTAAATGAATTTGAAAGAAATAAAGTCTGGACCCTAGTGCCAAGACCAAAGAACAGATCATTGTTGGCACAAAATGGGTGTTCAGAAAAAAAACTGACAGTGATGGCATAATTACAAGGAACAAGGCAAGGCTGGTTGCTAAAGGCTACTCTCAACAGGAGGGTATTGATTATGATGTAACATTTGCACCAGTTGCTAGATTGGAAGCCATACGAATCTTTTTGGCTTATGCTGCTCACAAAAAGTTTAAAGTCTTTCAAATGGATGTGAAAAGTGCTCTTTTCAATGGAGAATTGGAAGAAGAGTTATATGTTGAACAACCTCCAGGATTTGTAGATTCAAAATTTCTAAATCATGTCTACAGGCTTGATAAAGCACTTTATGGCCTTAAGCAAGCTCCAAGAGCATGGTATGAGACTTTAGCTCAATTTCTTCTGGAAAGTGGATTTCACAGAGGTACAATTGATAAAATACTGTTCTACCTCAACCATGGAAAGGACCTACTTTTGGTACAGATATATGTTGATGATATCATATTTGGTTTTACAAATGCCAACTCTGTGAAAGGTTTGCAAAGCTAATGCAGTCAAGATATCAAATGAGTATGATGGGAGAACTTAGCTATTTTATGGGACTTCAAGTCAAGCAAAATGAAGAAGGTACTTTCATAAATCAATCCAAGTACACCAGAAATTTACTGAAGAAATTTGGAATGCAAGATTGTTCAACTGCATCCATTCCCATGGCCACTGCAACCAAGTTGGATAAATATACTGATTCATTAGTAGATATTACTAACTACAGAGGTATGATTGGCTCTTTACTCTATCTAACTGCAAGTAGACCTGATATCATGTATGCTACCTGTCTTTGTGCAAGATTTCAGGCTGATCCAAGAGAACCTCATTTAATAGCTGTAAAAAGAATTTTTAAGTATCTCAAGGGTACAGCTGATCTAGGATTGTGGTATCCTAGAGAATCAGATTTTAAGTTAATAGGTTACTCAGATGCAGATTTTGTAGGATACAGAATAAGCAGGAAAAGCACAAGTGGAAGCTGCCAATTTCTTGGAGGCAGATTGGTTTCTTGGTTTAGCAAGAAACATAAATCAATTTCCACATCAACTGCAGAAGCAGAATATATTGCTGCAGGAAGCTGCTGTGCACAGATTCTTTGGATGAAGAATCAGTTACTGGATTATGGGTTAGAATTTTCTAAAATACCTATTTATTGTGATAATCCAAATGCTATTGCTATGACAGGTAATCCAGTTCAACACTCAATGACAAAGCACATCAGCAATGTGTACCATTTCATAAGAGAACATATGATGGAAGGTATAGTGGAATTACATTTTGTTCCAACAGATCAACAACAAGCAGATATCTTCACAAAACCACTATGTGAAGCTACTTTTACAAGAATGGTAAATGAACTTGGAATAGTTTAAGGTTCTTTCTCTAAATCTGCTTAGTTTTTGTTCTCATGCATCAGACTTTATGATCAGTGTTTACAGATTGTCTTATCTTCATGTAATCTGTGCTTAAATTGTAATACATTAAATGCTAATTATTATTTGATGTGGATCTATATACTCTGACAGTGATTTGAATGTTCTGTGACTATTCAATCCAATGAGAATTACTGTGCTAGAAGCTGACTTAGTAGTCTTTAACATACTAGAAATCCCATATTTGAATTAGTTGTTTATGTGAAAATTCATTAACACAAGCAAATTTTGATGTTGAGTTCAGTCAAATTTACTTTGTGTATCTTATTACTAAGTCACAAACTAGATTCTTGTTTCTTATCTGTCAAATTCTGATGTCAGTAAATCTTAAGGATGAACCACATGCTTGATAAGCCTCACTTATTTGAAGAAAAGAAAAGAAAAGAAAATTGAAGTCAGGTACTCCTTTGAAATCTAGAGTAAAAATGTGGAAGGGAAGACCCAAGTGCATTGCTGGTATTAAGTTATATGTATTAGAAAAGCAAATAAATTTTTCTTGGTGACTTTTCACATTCTCTCAATACAGGAGAAATACTCTGATAATAGCATAAATTCTGATAGCAGTTGTGACTCACTTACACTGAGAATCCACTATAAAAAGGAATATCAAAAGATGCATAAAATGAGCACAAACAGTTGAGGTGGATTTTTGCATAAATTCATTCAATAGTAGACTTCATTATTAATGACAGAGTTTAAGCACTTTTCTTAGTTATGCCTTATTTCTAAGATGTACTGAAGTTTATCAGACTTTAATCTTTATCTGATATTCTGCTAATGCACACACTATCACTCCATATGAATGATGAAAATTACTGTGGTGATTAAGTTGTTTTAGATAAATAGTTAAGTGTCATTTGCATAAATTCCGAGGACAAGTTCTGATGAAACTTCTGATGATTAAACTCTAAAGAAACAAGTCAAAATTTATATGAAGAATCACAAATACAAACATTCACTTTTTGAGTACAGAAGCCATGTTATGATGACTATTAAAAATCTGATAATAGTCAAGTTCTGATATTAAATTCTGATGGAAACTCTAATGCTTACGTGGAATTATTTATTTACTTGACTTATTTGTGGTAAATACTGTAACGGTCATATTTTATCAGAATATAATTAGGTGAGATAAAAATATTCATAATCATTTAGTTAGTGGGAAATGTGTTTTACTTGAAGCACTGCATGTGCACATTTATTACTGCTTAATACCCGTGCCAACTAATACTGTTTTGACTAATGATATGCTGTCAGGTGTCTAAAGTCTGTTCTGCTTCAATCATAACAGTTGTCAAAAAGGGAGTATATATATGAGAGTTAAAAGATTTTATAATCTTTTACCTACTTTTCTTTCTCTAATCTCTCTTATTCTCTCTCTCTTTTTAATATTCTCTGAAGCTTTTTCTTACAGGACTTTTATCAAACACCTTGTGCACACTCTATTTTTTCACTTATTTTTCACAGAAATGACACCCAAAGACATCATTTTCAATGGAGCTAAGTTTGTTCCCAATAACTACTTGGCTATTCTTAGCAAGGGTGAAGCTCTATCAGAACTTCACTTCATTCAGGACTTCCTTGCTAACTCTGAGATTGGGTATGCTTTGACCCAACCAGAAGCAATCTCTGGAACTCAAGTGCTGGAGTTTTGGAGAAGTGGCATGTATGATGATGGTGGTGCTCATGGGTCCCCAAGTATTATCTTTTCAACAGGGGAGGATGCCCATGTGGTGACTTTGGCCACAGTTCGACAAGCACTCCATCTGCCAGAAAACTGCACATATTCAACAGTTGAGGAGCCATCTCTTCAACAACTAATGGCCAATCTGGGCTATGAGAAAACTTTGGCAAAGCTGGGACAGTTGAAGAGACCCAACATCAGGAGGGAATGGAGTTTCTTCTTTGACTACATCACCAGAACTTTTGCAAACAAATGTTCAAACTTTGATGCAATCCCAATTCTCAGTCAATAAATCGGGTATGCTCTCATTAATCAAACTCATTTTGATTATGCAAGTGTTATTTTAGGATTTATTGGGAATATGATGACAGAAGATAGAAATACAGTTCACTTTGCTAGATTCTGTCAGCTTATTTATAGTTTTTGTTGCTCTGATACACCCCAACTAGCAAGTGAGTTAATTGAACCATTTAAACTTGCTAAGAGAGCCTTTACTGACTTATTATCAACTGATAATAAGAAGACTATTTTGAGACCCCTCCAAATTACAATATCTGTCAAACAAGTCTTGGTAAATTCTGATCCAGCCACCTATGCTGCCTTATATCCTGATGTCCAACCAACCCAACCTCCATCAGCACCTCCAACAGCTACGCAACCAACCACCTCTCAACCTCAACCAACTCAACCTACAATCAAAACTTACTTCCAACCATCAGCTCAATCTTCACAACAACCATCAGCACCTACCATCAAACCTTCATCTTCCAGGCCAAAAAGGGCAAAATCTATTCCTCAACCTCAACCAAAAAGAAGAAAGATGATTCTAAGGGATGAATCAGAAGATGAGGAAGCACAGGTTCATACATCAGAACCTGTGACTGTTGAAGCTGAAACTGTGGTTTTTCAGAAAGAAATAGAAGCTGAAGGGTCAACCCATCAGATAAATGCTGAAGCTCAAAGTTCTGATACTTTGAAGAGGAAAAGAACTGTAAGTTCTGATGATAAAACAACTCCTTCACTATCAAGGAGATTGAAGAAAATGAGGGCTAAAAAGCACATGGCTAAGCCTCCATCTGAGGATACTACTGAAGCTGAGGAAGGGGATCAGGAATCTCTGATCTCATCAGAACCTGTTGTAATTGAAGCTTTTCCATCCCCTACTCAAGCTCAAGATACTGTGTTAACACCTCCTGTATCTCCTATTAAAGCTAAAGATGATGCTGAAGAATAAGGCACAAATTCTGAAATAGATATTCACAATCTGAATATACCAGCTATTCTTTATCTGGAAGCTCCAACAACAGCAGCTCAGCCACCTCAAGTCAACTCTCCAATCTTAAATGCTGATATATCATCTATACGATGTTTTGGATGTTTATATGTTATATTATTTGAGTACTTGAATTTTTATATGTCCAGAATAAAATATAGAGAATTGTGGTATTTTTCTGGTAATTTTTGGAATGTTATAGGATTTTATAATGATTTATGAATTATTAATTATTTTCTGAATAATTACAAAATTATTTTATAAAGCCGGGAATTGTCCGACTTCAACTGTTTTTGCGTTTTTATAACCCGAAACTCTTCCGAAAACTCCTTCTTAACCTAATATGGTAATTCCGGATATTTTCCGTATTTTGACTTTTTCGATCCGGATTACGGGTTGACCCGTGCGCCGCCTGACGCAAGATTTTCGATACGATAACCATTTCGATAAATCCATAAAACCCGTATTCTCGAGAGACGGAATATTATTACATTATTTTCGTATATGGTGTTTTATAAAAAAAACTATGTTTTGATAATTATCCAAATTTGATACTAAATTGGATAGTTTTATAGTTACTTAGCGGCTAAGTAACCTATTTTCGGATCCGATATGATCCAATGTGATACTTGTTACGTGTTTAAGATGTATTTATATGTATCGATCCGTTATTTACGTGTGTGTTTATTTGCGTTATTCGTTTTATCTCGTTTTATGTGTGTTGAATGTATTTTATACGTGTTCGGGTTTTTTCGGTAAATATAAGTATCATTTTTGTTTTTCGAAAATAAATGGACCGGGACCCCACCGGGACTTCAAACCCCACAAAATTCGTGTTTTTATTTTTATAAAATCAATCGTATTTCAAATACCCAGCATTTCTGCATTTTTGAATTATTCGCAATTTTGGGGAATTTTGATACAAATTTTATATTTTACTAATTTTAAAATTATTCCCCGTAATTATAATTTTGGGGCTTAATTATTTTAATTATGGGAATAAAAACACCCTTAATTGATTTTAGGGGTATTTATTTTTTTTCGAAAATATAAATAGTAGCAAATTTTGTTATTTTATGGTTTTATTAAAAATTTTCAGAAAATTTAGAAAATCAAGAATGTGTTCTTGGGGGTGTTCTTGAGTTCAAGAATTAAATCCCTAGAATTCCTATGATTCCGATGTCCATTTTTGGAGCTTGAATACCCAAATCGAAGCTCTCGATCTGTGCCATCTAATTCCAGCATCAAAATCACCAAACAATTGGTAATTGTTAAGTTCGATTTTCTAGGGTTTGTATTCAAATTGGGGGTTTATAATCGAGTGATTGTTGGTTCGTTTTGATGATATAAATAGTTTTAATGGCTTGTTTACTGTCGATTCATGTATAAATTTGCACTGTTTTATTGCGAAATCATGCTAGTCGAGTTCTTGTTTTTTTGGTTTTTAAATCTTGATTTTCTGGGTTCTTGTTGAATTGTTTGTATGTTTTGATCATGGTAATCGATTGTAGGCTTTAGTAGCTTTGATTTGACACCAGAATCGTGTCGTTTGGTTTGGTATTGGTTGAAATCGAACCTTGCCGGATTTTTGCTCGACCGCCGGTTTTTATGGAGTCTGTGGTCGGAAAATCGAAGGCTGCTATTGTTTGTTGATGTTGTGTTGATGATTCAAGTGCTGGATCGATTTTAATTCGAATAGGCTGACAAACCCGACTGAACGGAGATGTTTGAGAGCAGTATGGGACTTGCCGGATTTTTCCGAGGTGACCGGAAAACCTCGCCGGTTTTTGGGTTTACCAGAAATCCGGCGGGTTGTTTTTGATAACCCGGATTCTTCCTGGCAACCCAAAACCCGACCCGTTTCTGAATAAACCCAACCCAGTTTTAATCCCCCTTGACCCAACTAGATTTCCAAAATTCTCTTTTTGGGATTTTCTGTTTTAAAAATAATTCAAAATCCTATTTTAATTTCTAAAAATTCATTTTTTTATTTTGAAAATCATTATTTGAATTCTGAAAATTTCTTTTTAATTCAAAAATAAATCCAAATTATTTAGTTAATTAATTTTAGTTGATAATTAATAATTTAATTAGTCAATTAATTTAAATATTAATTGATTAATTAATTTAATTAGTTATTAATTAATTTTAATTGATTATTTAATTAGATTTAATTATTTATTCTTGATTTAAAAATTCCAAAAAATAGTTTCAAACTATAAAATATTATTTTAAATTATTTTCCAGGCTTGATAATTATTATAAAATTATTTTCAGGTGCTTGAGCCCTATTATTTAATTATTAAATGATTCGGAGACCGTTTTAATTTCGAACAATGTTCAAAAATTCGTAATAAATTAACCGTTCGTCCGTTTAATACGAAACGAATGCCTCTAGACTCAGAAAAATATTATGCTTTCAATAAAAATACTTTCAAGACTCAAATCCTTTTGTTTCGAAAGGTCGCTTGTTTTACAAGTCATTCTGAGTCAATTATTGATCGATAAATTATTTTTTGACCCGATTTCAGTTTTAAACGTACCGAGTAAACCCTTCTGGTGAACCGAGTTATATGTGATACGAATTATGTGATATATGAGTTATGTGCTTATGTGCTATGTGAATTATGTGTGTATGTGGATCAAGGGTCTTGTGTTTGTCTGTTATATTTATGTGTAGGCTATCGTATGGGTAGACGATAGGCTTTTGACGCGCAGTTCGTCGAGTGATTATCGTTTAGACAATTAAAGCTATATCTTTTAATTATAGATGCGGATCATTCGAGTGATCAGGACAAGACGTTGGATAAAGAATGAAATGGAATAATATTGGAAGTCTGGCTTCTAGCAATCGCAGGAGCATCATATCAGTAAAGTGTTGAAAAGAAGGACGGTGATGTTTTGAGGCAGAATGTCAGAATAGATGCGTCTTTGCGAGTGTGACTAACTACTAAATTTCAAAGGCAAGTATCCCTATCATCACTTATTGTTCAAGTGATATTTATTTTAAATCTTCTTATGCAAGTATTGCTTTCCCTATTCTCAGTTTAGAATTGATAAATGTTTTACATATCGCTGAATTAAATAATTCTGTTATGCAAGTATTCTTCCGCTATTCTATGTTCAGAATAGCTAAGGGATTTTACTTATCAAATTACTGGATTTATAAATATTTTGGGTTTTGAGAAAAATGAGTTGGTTTTGCGAGTATTCTTGCCCAAGTAAATGGGGGAATAAAAGTTTTTAAGGGTGTCGAGTATAATGACCCCTCTCAATAAAACGTTTTAAGATTGGATGGTTGCGTAAGAGGCCGCGGCGGCGGTCCAGCCGAGAGTGAGGTATTATACAGGATATAATACCAATAGGCCAATATGTGCCTTGGGTGCCCCATTTATTTAGTTGGATATGCTTAGGCATACCGGTGTTGCTCCGCGGCTGATCACCGATGGCAACACTCCGTCATCCGAGGATTCCAATCTAAATTATTATATTGCTTTTGATAATCTTATAAGGAATAATTTATCAACTGATTCTGTTTTGGATTAAAAGTGAATTACAGTTTTGATTCAGATTCTGATTTATGCTGTGTTAAATATCAAAGGTGGTATTAGTATAGATGATTGATGTTGACTTCAGTATGGAATGTTGTGAGCATCAAAGTTCGTATTGATATCTAATTTGATATGACAACAAAATAAGTATTAATTTGAAGAGTTCAGTTTTGAGTAAAGTTTATGATTCAATCCATAATCATTGTTTCTTGTTATTATTGTTTACGATATTTTCATAAACACTATCTTACGAGTTTTATTCTCGTCAAGATTCAAAGTATTGTTGAAGCATTTCGCTCAAAAATATCAAAATGGTTTTGAATACAATTAAGGAATCAATTCTGGGGTTCCCCAACTAAAATTTTATGATTCAACAATTATGATATTAAATGTTCTGCTCTAATGCAGATGTCGGTTTTATATCAAAAGACCCTATTTATGTCATAATGATCTTGCTGAGCATTTCTTCCGCTCATATTTTCATGTTTTCAAATTTAACCTCCAGTGAGGATTAGCTTGCCCTGTTTAGCTGCGTAATTCGAGGAAGCAAAGAAGAAGCTTTTTGAATGGTGGTTGGTCCAGGATTTGTGCACTAGTGTAAGTTTTATTATATAAAGTGTTTATATTATATTATATTATAATTGTGTTATTTTATAGTTGGTCCTAGTATACTTCTTTTCGAAGTTATACTAGCGGGTTAGTTTGGAATTGGAATTTATTGAAAAGAGTTTTAAAAGAAAGTGAAAAATTTATTTATGGAATTTCGATATCTTGTTTCTAGAACTGAAACCTTAAAATATCTTGGATTAGTTTGGGGTCATTTATGATAAATATCTTCCGCAAGCATTTGTTTATTGATTAAACAGGTTAATTTGGATTGAGATTTCATAGTGACGACCAAATCCTCTGACCCCGGATTTGGGGGCGTTACAGGATTGTTCCACAATCTCCAGTTGCTTCATACACTCTAGTGCTGTCAGAACATAATGAGTCTTCTTCAAGTTCTGAAAACAGTGTTTCTGTTCATACTCCAGCTCCCATTCTAGGAAAGGAGGCACTAATTGAGAAGTTTGTTGAGCAAGCTGCTCCTATTCCTTGGGAAGATACTCACAGAGGTGTGGAGTTGACCAAGAAGTGGAATGAAACTGATTTCATTCCAAGATCCAAAGTATTGACATACCATATTGGTAAAGTTGATGAGTTGCTCTCAAATGCTGATTTCAAGACACAACTCAAAGTCATAGCTCTGTCTACCAAAACTCTTCAAGGTCTACACTCTGCTACTCAAGAAAAGGTTGACAAACTTCTAGAAAAGGCTGAAAAGCTGGATATGGAGACCAAGCTTGATAAAAAGAGGTTTATCAGACCTATTTCTGAGAAAGTTGAAACCATTGAGAAGATTCAAGAGAAGCAACATGCCCAAATCACTGAGGTCCTGCAAAATCAAGCTTTTTAAAAAGCTCAATTGGATGAAATCCAATCTTCAGTTGAACTTCTTCCCTCTGTCCTACTACCTGATGATGCCAAAAAGGGGGAGAAGATAGTTAAGTTCAAATGCTCTAATGATCAAGTACTGAAGAAGAAAGATGATGAAGCTGATGACCAGGGAAACCCTAGCAAGGGTAGAGGTCAAGTTCAAGGTAAAGAGCACAGCAGCAAGGTTTCTTCTAGGAAACTAATTACTGATGCAAGAAAATCTTCTATTCAAAAGAAGACAAGTTCTGAAGCTGCTCAAACTCAAAATCTGATATCAAGTTCTGATGAGCAAAGTCTGATGACAAAGCCTGATGTTCTGATACAAGGTGGAAGTCAAGACTCTCAAAAGTTTATGCAAACTCTGAAGCTCAAGGGAAAGCAGACTACTGTCTACTACAAAGATCCAAGATTCAGACACTTGATGAGGAAATTGCTAGAAGATTATTTCTGAAACATAATCCAGGAATGGATTTAGAAAATCTCAAGGAGGAAGAAGCCAAATTTAAAGCTGAAAAGACAAATCTAAAGCCGAAAGCTTCTGTTGCAAAGAAACCTCCAAGGCCTAAGAAAAAAGGCATTGTGATCAAGGTGAAGTCACAAACTGAGGCATCAAAGTCCAAAACAAGATCACAAACTGAGATTGATCCCAAAGACAAAGGGAAGGAAAAAGTTGATGAACCAACCAAGCCACTGGAGATGAAAATTCCTCAAATCCTGATGAAACCAGTGTGCAAAATGGTTCAAGTTACTGATGATACTCTTGCTGAAGATAAAGATGTTCAAACTCTGAAAAGAAGGAAGATTTCTGAAGAATCAAAAACAACCTATGACAAAGCTCAAGTTGTTCAAAGTGAAGAACAACAAGCTACAACAGAAATAACAAGTTCTGATAAAGTTATCAAAATATCAACCTCTGACAGTGCTCAAGTTGATTTAGTCAAGATGGAAGTAGCTGATAAAAAGAAACTTCTGTGGAAAAATGTCAAACCATCAGATCCAAAAAAAAGCTAATTGCTGTCTACTTTCATGACTATTGGGTTAAGTGCTAGAGAACCAAGAGACGGGGCTGGACTAGGTTCTGATGAAGCTAAGATCAAGACGAGAGTTGAAGTTGCTACTAGAGATCCATTTATGTTGACTGACAGACTTCTTGAAGATGTTACACAGAAACAGCTTGATAAGGTTATCTCTGTTTAAGTGGTATTGGATGCTCATAACAAGCATAATGTCAAGGAAAATCTGATTCTATTTCTTGAAGATGGAAGGACATATCAGATGTCAGAATCAGATGTGCTAAATAAATCACTGAAAGAACTTCAATTCTTTCATTACCTTTTAGAGGTAAAGTCTGATATTACTAGGAGATGGTCAAATTTCATATTAAAGACCATAAGAGATAAAGCTAGAATTTCTGGTTCAAGGGTTACATAATTCATTCCTAATATTATTGAAGATGATGGAAGAGAAATTCCAATGAATAAGGATTCTGTTAAGTTTGAAGTGATACTGAAAGAGAAATGTCTATGCTACAATAAAGATTCTTCTCACCCAAGGGTAATAAGACTGAATGATGGTTTAGAAAGAAACCATATCTCTACTCTAAGGACTGCAATCTACCAGATTGGAAGTCAGGGTGAAGAGATGAAGCAAGTCAAAGCTACAATGTCTCAAGTCCTGAGGAATAAAGAAGAAAAGTTGATATCAAACTTTGTCAAGAATCATTTTGGATTCAGATTGACTCAGTGAGATTGATAAAAGCTACAAGTACTGTAAGTTGTAGTTAGTTATCTAGTTAAACTCTTATTACATTTGTACTTAAATGTTTTTGACATTATCAAATCTATTAACTTGTATATTTTACGTAATTTACAAGTTGGGGGAGATTGTTAGATATATTTGAGATGTCAAGTCTAATATGATTTGTGTTTAGTTTTCAGAACTTAACAACATGACAAATTAGGACTTACTGAAATTAGGACTTAATGGAAGTCAGAACTTAATATCAGAACTTAAGGTCATATCAGAATTTAAGTGCGGGAAGACTTTCAGTTAAGGAAGGAAGCTGATTTACAGGAGAAGATCGAGACTAAAATAAAAGAAGATATGCATGGAAGGAGTTAGAAGACTGGAAGACTTGTAGAAGATATCTGATTGATATATTTTAGGAGACAGAATTATATTTCATATCAATTAGAATATATCTTGTAACTGTGTACTATATAAACACAGACTTAGGGTTTACACTATATGTGTTATCATTATCGAGAAGATTATACATTAGAACCTAGCAGCATTTAGTGATATTTGTTCATCACTGAGAGAGAACAATAGTTCTTATTGTAACAGAGTTTATTCAATATACTTGATCTTTGTTATATATCTGTGTTAAATCAATTTGATTGTATAAACACTGTATTCAACCCCCTTCTACAGTGTTCCGTGACCTAACATTCATCATGAAAGTTTACCTCAAGATTTACCTTGAATTCAGCTGTTTCCATAATGGGCATAGTTGGTTGAGTTGAGGTAACAGATTGAGATGGCTCACTCTTCTCTTCTGCAATTTTTCTTGGCCTCTTTACTCTCACCTTTACTCTTTTGCTTGTTTACCACTCAGGCTTCTCTTCTTTTTCTACAGTCACTTCCTTTTCAGTTTGAGTAGCAGGCTTCTCAATCTTCTTTTGAGCTTCTTCAGTAGAATGCTTTTTACTTTTCTTTGATTGTGACTTTAACCTCAAGGCTTCCTCTTTCTTTGCTTCTATAAACTTTGGATGCCCACTTATTATACAGATAATTTCTCAATGTCTGTAGAATCTTGTTATTCTCTTTCTCAAAGCTGCATCCTTAGTTGTCTTGTAGCTAATAATTGATTTGCCCATGAGTTTGTGCTCATCAGGCCCGGGAGGTGAATAATCTACTTTCATTGGGTATTTTCTTGTAAATATAAAAGTTAAAGGTTTAGGCTTGAGCACCACAATAGGCTTGACTTCATTTTTAATTGGTGTTTCTCCCTTTTCACCCTGTCCCAGCTTCAATTCATCTACTATAAGAGGCTTCAACTGTGTGAAATGTTTCACTGATTCTGATTGTTTTGCAGTTGAGCCAAATACTTGAGCTATCCTTTCATTTATTTGCTATTTCTTTTCTTTAAGTTTTAACTCAGCTATAGCTAGGTTGATGAGGTCTATATTGTCCAACTCCCCCTTTACTGGTGGCTTTGGCAAAGTAATAGATGGAACTATTACCTTTGTGACTTGAATATGCACATCATTCTCCCTTTTTTCATTATCATCAAGTTGAAGTGTAGAGGTTGAAGTTTGTGCAGCCACTAATTGTTGGAGCAACTAAGATTGGGTTTCTTGACCTTAAAGTATTTTGACCAGGGAGTCTTCAACAGTGATAATTCTTTTATCCAAGGCCTCAACTTTTCTTGATAGTGAAAGGAATATGTCCTAAGTCCAATCATGTATTAGAATTTAGGAATAACTTTTATGTAATCTGTTTTGATTTCATTGATATTAATAAAGACTTGTTTTGTTTTTATTACGGGCTTTATCTATTTAAGTGTTTAAATAAGATATACCAAAGTTTAGAGTAAAGCTTTTTATGGATTATGATGAGATCATAATAGTGAGACCTAAAAAGATGATAACTCTAAACTTAAATAGTTCCTGGTCATAGGATTACTAACTGGTAATTAATAATCCGCAAAGATCGGTACATACTATGCTTGCTTCATTATGAAGGATGTCTGTTCTCATAGACATTTGTGTGGTGACACTATAGCTAGTATGTAGGTGCTTATTATGGAATAAGTTCACTGAACATGACTCGCACAGCTGAACAACTGATGGAGTTCACTCACGTGTCAGCAGTTGTTCACATAGTGATAGTTGTACAAGTATCCTTAGACTTGAGGTCATCATAGTCATCTTGTGTACACTGAACTATGCTTTGGTTTAGTTCTTAGTCTCCAGGGACAATTATTAGGGCTCTTCTGGGTATAGGAATTTGTACACGAAGATAGTGTATGATCAATAAAGGACCTACCCCTTCCAGTGAAGGAAGCGAATGTTCAAGGCTGATCCACTTATACTAGTTCAGGAATCTCTGGCCAGAGTAAATGAAATTAGAAAGGAGTTTCTAATTTGCATAGAACTACGCATAGTAAATGGTAAGCAAAGTGATTGAATTAGATAGGCTTGACACGAGATCCATGCCTTGTATTTAATCGGGACATTGTAGGGTAGAAGGAGTTTATTGTACCGTAACTATTCACTGAATAGGTTCTTGGTATTCTAAGCAGTGAATTCATATTATCCGGATAGTCGCGATATGCTGAGAAGTATCCCTCACGATGTAGAATAAATGTGATTAATTAATTAATCATATTTAATAAATTAGAGAATTTATATAAATAATGATAAAATAGTTTTATTATTATTTATTTCTACTACCGGCTTAATATTGAACCTATAGGGTCACACCATAAAAAGAGAATGATTTAATGGTGGAGGAATTAATTAATAATGGCTAATAATTATTTATTTATGAAATAAATAATTAATTGGCAAATTTAATAATTGATTAAATGAGATTTAATTGATTATAAATTAATTAAGAAAAGTTCTTAATATTATTAATTAAAGGATTTAATTTTTGGAAATTAAATCAAGAGAGAGAATTATTTCTAAAGTGTTTAGAAAAAGGATTAATGATTAAAAGGTGTTTTAATTATTAATAAGAATAATAAATGGGATAATAATAATAATATTTATGGAAAAATTTCAGCTGAAAATTTTGCCTATAAATACACTATTATAGACCCTAATTTTATTCTAACCCACATCAAACCCGAAAACCCAAAAAGTTTGGAAAACCCAATTCTCTCCACCTCCTTCCTCCTCCTTAACATCGTTTTCTTGGTGGATACCGGTGGAGTGCTTCACACTTGAGGAGCAACTGCTAAGGATCTCTGATCGTTGTCTCCGAATTATTTTTAAAGGTTAGATTCGATCCCTCGAATTTTTATTCACGATTTATATGCTTTTATTTAGATTTTTTATGTGTAAAAGTGGTTTGCCATGACCCCGCTGCGTTAAAAATCCAACAATGGTATTAGAGCATAGGTTGTATGCATATAGATCTGTGGTAAAAATTTCAGAATTTTTTGTGCTTGTATGAATTAATTATGATTTTTACAAGTTATATTATGGATTAATTTTGTCTGATGAGAAATCGTTTCTCAGAATAATTTTGAATGTTGATCTGGGTTCTACAAATGTTGTAGATCGTCTGGGTATTTTTTTCATAATTTTATGATGTATAGATTTTTTATTATGAATTTTTGAAGTTCTTGTAATTAAATTCGTAATTAAATTAGTATAAATATATGTATATAAAGTATATATATATATGTTTGTATATATCTGTGTGCTACTATCTGCAAAGTCTGCACTCTGTCTGTTGGCATGGAAACAAAGCAGGTTTGACATGCACGGCAACCGAGAAGGACTGTCAGGCGGCGGAGAAAAAAAAAATAAAAAAAAATAATAGGGGTGTCACGCATTCTGGGAATGCGTTACACACCTGTAACACATTCACGGAATGCGTTACACCCTTAAATGGCTTAAAAGGTGTGTAACGCATCACCGGAATGCGTTACAGGGCTTGTAACGCATTCCTGTAATGCGTTACAGCCCGACTGTTTACATTAAAATTGATTTTCTGGGAGTTTCGTAACTCCGTTTTGGGCGTGCAATATACCGTTGGATTCGTTTTTTCGAGACGGATCTAATGGAGTGATCAATTTTAGTTTATATAAAAGGTTTGAACTGTTTATATTTCATGAAGTGTTTTAAAGCTATTTTTGATCGTTTGAATTGATTTTAAATGCTTCTTGTGATACATAGAGATGTATATTGCTTGTTCTAATGTGCTAGATGATGTAACATGTCTACCTTGATGTTTATTCATGTTGATATATGTGATATATGCTTAGTTTATCATGCGATGATAGATTTATGTGAACTTAAATAAACATAAGGCGTTTGTTAGACAACCTAGTATAGTGAAATTGTTTCATAACCTTAATAATAATATTATGAATACAATCATGAGATTCTTGTGTTTATGAAACACATATTTGAATATGAATTTTCGATATGAGAGAAAGGATGATTCTGTCAATAACAGATTTCTATCTGTAAGAAAGGGTTATTAAGTGACGCCTCTTGACAATGCTCCACCCGATCTGGGAATCATCTGATTATTGATTATTGATTTGAAATATTTAATTTAAAAGGAAGAATTTCTTTATAATATGATTATGATTGTAACGTAATATAATCCCTCTAAAATTAAATAATATCAAGTAGTAATTGGCCAATGACACAACGGGCTTGTGTCGGTCATAGCCTTCCAACATGGTAGAAAGTAGTTCTTATTTTTGAATCATTGTCGTTTCGTGCCACAGCCGAGGGCTTTGATTTCGAAATAAGAAATACTTGTCTATTACATAGAGATGTGTATATTGAATAAGAATCTAAAGGTCGTTACGTGCCACAGCCGTGGGCCTTTGGGGACTGATTCAATTGTACGGAATGTTGGGTTAGACTTGACTTAGAATATTGAGTTTGTCGTGCCACAACCGTGACTCAATTATTCAAGAGGCTAAAGTTTGATTAGGGAATAACATTAGATGTAATTGACAAGAGTTGTCTGCCTATTGAACATTACATGGCGTTTCGTGCCACAGCCGGGGTTGTGTAATGGAATGTAGGATCCCTATTCCCACTAGCATTATGAATGCTTAATTTTTCACGTAGGGGGTTGAATAAATTAGATAAACTAGTGGGAGCCACTTATGAATAAACACCCGATTCATATAGTGTTTTTAAAATGAAATCGAATTTTTGCTGAGTGTTGTTATGTGTTTATCATTTACAGATTTACTATATTATGTCTTCTGCACTATCACTCAGGAGCATACTAGATGCTCACAAGTTGACTGATCCTAATTTAGCTGTATGCTTTCACTGTAACAAGTTAGGGCACTGGAAGAGAAACTGCAAGGTTTACCTTGCAGAATTGAAGAATAGGAAGGGTAGTAAGACTACCGCTTCTGATTCAGGCATGTTCATGATCGAAGTTAATATGTCACTAGGTCAAGTTTCTACTTGGGTATTAGATACCGCCTGTGGTTCTCATATCTGCAATTTGTTGCAGGGACCAAGGAGAAGTAGGACTCTTGAGGAAGAGAAGGTGATTCTACTGATGGAAATGGAGCAAGAGTTGCTGCTGAAGATGTAGAATCATTTCATTTACATAGGCCTACGGGCAAGACTATTGTTTGAAATAATTGTTATTTTGTTCCCTCGATTGTGAGGAATATTATTCCCATGTTAGACTTGGCTGGATTTTCATTTATTATTGAGAATAATGAATGTTCTATTCTTAGAGATAATATTCTTTATGGACGTGGTACTTTAAATAATGGTCTGTATGTATGTGACATAATTTATTTCAGATTGAACAAACTAATAAAAGAAAAGGGATGATGAAAATCTCACTTTATAGTGGCATTGCAGTCTTCATTTAGTAGACATGGAGAGAGGGCTGCAAATTTGCTAGGAATGGTACACACAAATGTATGTGGACCAATGTCTAAGAAAGCCATGGGTGGATTTTCATACTTCATTACTTTCACAGATGATAGATCTGGATTCAGATATGTGTTTGATGAAACACAAATCTGAGGCCTTTGAAAAGTTCAAAGAGTATAAGTATGAAGTGGAGAAACAACCAAATATAGTATTATAACTCTTTGATCAAATCGAGGTGGTGAATACTTTAATGGAGTGTTTCTAGATTATCTCAAAGTAAATGGTATAGTCTCCCAGTGGACGCCTCCAGATTGGTATCTAAAAGGAGAAATCGAACTTTATTAGACATAGTTCGGTCCATGATGAGCTATGCAAATCTTCCAGTATTCCTATGGGGTTATGCATTGGAAACATCAGCATATTTACTGAATATGGTGCCTTCCAAAATCTGTTCCTCAAACTTCGTATGAGATATGGAAAGAAAGGAAACCGAGTCTTAAATACGTTAAGATTTGGGGATGTCCAAGCTTATGTCAAGTAAGTTGACCCAGATAAGCTGGAATATCGATCCGTAAAATGTAGTTTTGTGGGATATCCTAAAGAGACTTTAAGGTATTACTTTTACACCGATCATCGGGTGTTTGTATCCAGACATGCTACCTTCTTGGAAAAGGAGTTTATCCTTGAAGGAAACAGTGGGAGCAAAATTGAACTTGATGAAGTTCAAGAAGCACAAACTGCTACGGATCAAGTGGAAACACCTGTTCTGACTGAACAACTTTTTGTGGAACAGCCCATTCATAGATCAGGGAGAGTGTCTCGCCAACCTGAGAGGTAATATGGCCTTGTCATTGAGAATGACAATGAGTTGTCGATCATTGATGATGACGACCCTGTGACCTATAATGAGGCTATGAGTAGTGTTGACTCAGAGAAATGGCATAGTGCCATGAAATCCATAATGGAATCTATGTATACGGTATACAAAAGATAGATTATAGCAGATGGCCAGGTGGAGACCTATAAGGCTAGGCTTTTGGCAAAAGGATTCAAACAAAGGCAATGGATTGACTTTGATGAAACTTTTTACCTATAGTCCTGTTAAAATCAGTTCGGATTTTGCTTGCGATTGCTGCTTACTATGACTATGAGATCTGGCATATAGCCAGATGGTTTTCTTTCCAAGGGAAATGAAAGCCTAGTGTGTAAGCTACTGCGAACCATATGTGATTTAAAGCAAGCTTCTCGAAAGATAGAACATTCGTTTTGATGAGACAATCAAAGAGTTTGATTTTATCAAAAACGTAGATGAACCATGTGTCTACAAAAGGGATAGTGGGAGCGCGGTAACATTTCTTGTATTATATTGAAATAGAGTTGACACACATAACAACATAGCAGACCCACTCACAAAGCTACTTTATGAAAGTCACTTTGATCGTCATAAAGACAAGATGGGTATTAGATACCAGAGTGATTGGCTTTAGTACAAGTGGGAGATTGAAAGGAATATGTCCTAAGTCCAATCATATATTAGGATTTAGGAATAACTTTTATGTAATTTGTTTTGATTTCATTGATATTAATAAAGACTTGTTTTGTTTTTATTACGGGCTTTATCTATTTAAGTGTTTAAATAAGATATACCATAATTTAGAGTAAAGCTTTTTATGGATTATGATGAGATCATAATAGTGAGACCTAAAAAGATGATAACTCTAAACTTAAATAGTTCCTGGTCATAGGATTACTAACTGGTAATTAATAATCCGCAAAGATCGGTACATACTATGCTTGCTTCATTATAAAGGATGTCTGTTTTCATAGACATTTGTGTGGTGACACTATAGCTAGTATGTAGGTGCTTATTATGGAATAAGTTCACTGAACATGACTCGCACAGCTGAACAACTGATGGAGTTCACTCACGTGTCAGCAGTTGTTCACATAGTGATAGTTGTACAAGTATCCTTAGACTTGAGGTCATCATAGTCATCTTGTGTACACTGAACTATGCTTTGGTTTAGTTCTTAGTCTCCAGGGACAATTATTAGGGCTCTTCTGGGTATAGGAATTTGTACAAGAAGATAGTGTATGATCAATAAAGGATCTACCCCTTCCAGTGAAGGAAGCGAATATTCAAGGCTGATCCACTTATGCTAGTTCAGGAATCTCTGGCCAGAGTAAATGAAATTAGAAAGGAGTTTCTAATTTGCATAGAACTACGCATAGTAAATGGTAAGCAAAGTGATTGAATTAGATAGGCTTGACACGAGATCCATGCCTTGTATTTAATCGGGACATTGTAGGGTAGAAGGAGTTTATTGTACGGTAACTATTCACTGAATAGGTTCTTGGTATTCTAAGCAGTGAATTCATATTATCCGGATAGTCGCGATATGCTGAGAAGTATCCCTCACGATGTAGAATAAATGTGATTAATTAATTAATCATATTTAATAAATTAGAGAATTTATATAAATAATGATAAAATAGTTTTATTATTATTTATTTCTACTACCGGCTTAATATTGAACCTACAGGGTCACACCATAAAAAGAGAATGATTTAATGGTGGAGGAATTAATTAATAATGACTAATAATTATTTATTTATGAAATAAATAATTAATTGGAAAATTTAATAATTGATTAAATGAGATTTAATTGATTATAAATTAATTAAGAAAAGTTCTTAATATTATTAATTAAAGGATTTAATTTTTGGAAATTAAATCAAGAGAGAGAATTATTTCTAAAGTGTTTAGAAAAAGGATTAATGATTAAAAGGTGTTTTAATTATTAATAAGAATAATAAATGGGATAATAATAATATTTATGGGAAAATTTCAGCTGAAAATTTTGCCTATAAATACACTATTATAGACCCTAATTTTATTCTAACCCACATCAAACCCGAAAACCCAAAAAGTTTGGAAAACCCAATTCTCTCCACCTCCTTCCTCCTCCTTAACATCGTTTTCTTGGTGGATACCGGTGGAGTGCTTCACACTTGAGGAGCAACTGCTAAGGATCTCTGATCATTGTCTCCGAATTATTTTTAAAGGTTAGATTCGATCCCTCGAATTTTTATTCACGATTTATATGCTTTTATTTGGATTTTGTATGTGTAAAAGTGTTTTGCCATGACCCCGCTGCGTTAAAAATCCAACAGATAGGTCACTTTTCTTCCTGAGCTTTTGCTGTATTTCCCTCATTTTATTTTTAGGAAGCTTCTCATCAAGCTTATTTTACAAGTCCATCTTTATTTTATCAATTAATAATCTGAGATCATCCAAATCTACAGGGTTTTTAGGGTGCTGAATTCTATAAAGTTGTAAACACTCTAGATGTGCTTGCAAGATGGACCTTGTACCAATATTTGAAGTAGCTGCTAAAGCTGTATGAGTCTGTGAGATGAGCTTGAATAGAGTGGAGTTAAAGTGATGAGAGCTCCACTCCTTGCTTAGCATCCAATCAGGAGTATCAGTTAAGGAACCAGGGCCTACATCTCCCCTATATCCATGCCAGCATCTTCACCAAATTCTTCATTAAACTCATCATCATCATCAGCTCTAATATCAGAATCCATATCAGCTATAGGAGGCAGTTTAAAGATTGCCTCTTTGGCTCTTTACATTGATTCAGTAATGTGTACTAAATTCAATGTTCTTTCTGCCTCCTCATTGTCCTGAGCAGCTAATTTTTGATAGGCTATGACAGGATGAGTAAATATCTCAGCATCCAAGGAAATAGAATCTATAACAGCTCTATAATGATGCTAATATAGTCTTTCCTATTCAGCATCACTGACTCATTTACAATGGCTGCCACCCTTTTTTCTTCAGCACCAGCTTTTTTCTCATTTTCTCTCTAATCTTGCATCAGGGGCTCCCCCTGGCTCACTATCCTCACACCCTCTCCTTCACCTACTAAGGTGGAACTCCTCTCACTTACTTTTGCAATACTGGAAGAAATAGTGTGCATTATTAAACTCTCAGCCTCTCATTTTGCCTGGGAGCAACCCAACCTCTCACTTAATTCACTACCTTTCCTCAATCCTAGAAGTGATTGGACAACCACTAAGTCATCTGCACTTTTTATAGATTTTGAGATGTCAAGTGTTTGTGCAGTGACTATCAAGGGAGATGAAATGGTCGTTGAAGGTATGGTTGTGACTATCAACAGATAACTACTGTGAAGCATATCCGTTGAAGGACAATCACTTATCAATGAATGATGGATATACGTTGATGAAGAAGAAATAAGAGGAATAGAGGTTGAAACTATTGTAGAGTCTATGTAGATTGATTTTAAATTTTGGTACACAAACCCCTCAATAGTTTGAGAAAGAATTGGCAAGTTATCCAACAAATCATAAATTAGATGATGATCACTTGTTTGAGTATGAGGCTCCTCCATGAGTTTAAGAGTTGGAGACTCAGGAATTGATGTGGAAATTATGTCCACATCTAGAGATATAGTTTGAGAGTTGTGTGTTTGATGTGTTTTGATTGTTAAAGAGTGGGGCTGTGACTCCACATTTACTGGAGCTACATCAACCTGACTTTGAGATGGTGCATATACCAAGTCTGGGGCTTGAGTTTGCACTGTGTGTTCACCCTGTGACTCCCCCATGGTTTTAGATTTCTTCTTTCTGATATAGGTTTGAGCTAAGTCTTCAGTGTCCCTACCCTTTTGTTATGTGCTTCTGGTTGGGAGCTTGTTTCAATAATCACATCCTTTTGGGAGGATGCAACTAGGGATGTGCTAATTTTCTTTTTATCACTACAGTCTTTTGAGAGACTGAAGTGTGGCTGGTTTGGGTTACAAACGGCGAAAATTTCTCTTTTGCCTCACCCTCCTTATCCTTGGGGCTTCTTTGATTTTCACCCCTTCTCTCATCTTTCTTACCACCCTGAACACTACCCTTATGTGCTTTAGTGGTTTTTGCAACTGGTGTCTTTTGAGAGACACTAGAGCTGGGTTTCTTTGACTTAGATTTAGAAATTTTTAGTTTACTGGGTTGTGTAGGAATCTGTTTGGTCACTGTCACAGACTCCATAGCCACTGTTGAAGGCAATACAATTTGATATTGGTAAGAGATAGAGATAGAGGTGGTTACCTGACTTACTTGAGGTGCCTCAAAGATATGAAGAATAATTAAGAGGCACCTCACTGTTGAGATTGTTCCTAATTAGGTCTGTAAGAACTCTCTTCTCTTAAACACAACAATCTAATTTGTTGTTTGGGTTCTCAATTTTCAAATCCTTAGAAACATGGTTAGCCAGCATCATAAAAAATCTAGCATAGTACACATTTCTAAGCCTCTTTTGAATATCCCCTAATTTATACCCTATCTCTAGCATGACATAGTTGTTAAAATCATAGTACATATCAGACAAGAGCATATAAAACATGTTGATTAGAGCAGAAGTAATAGCATCAAAATTGCTAATTTTACCAGAGAAAACTTTGATAAATGCATCACACAAGTAACTCCATTCTTTCCTAAGTCATTTTCTTTAAATTCTACCTATACTAGCAGTGTATAAAGCATAACCCATGGACTTAAGTATTTTAATAACATCAATATCGGTGTGTTGAGTAGATATGTTATTTTCTGAAAATTTAAAGCATGATTGGAACTCATCGGAATTGATACAGTAATTGTTACCTTCGAGAGTAAAGGCAATGGTCATGCCTTTTGAGTCGAAGACAGAAGAGGTACAAATCTCTTCTACCACATCACAATAGATGACTGGTGCTTTGAGTATAGAATACTTGAGTTTGCAGTTGCTAACGAACTCCATCATTTTATGATAGTCTTCATTAGCAATACTCTTGTCCACCAGAGCAACAAAATTGTTCTTCTCATGCACGAACCCTATCCGAGACATAATCTTTACAATTGGTGCCATTTTTTCTAAGTTTGTAGTTACAGAGAGAAATAGGGTTTTGGAAAGAAAGAGAGTAAAATTTTCCTTGAGAATTAGAGAAAGATAAAAGTGAGATCTTAAAATAAAATAGGCTTTTATACTTTCCCAAATTAAGATACACAAATGATTAAAAATAAAATTAAATATCCAATGATTTCTGCCAAAAATAACCGTTTAAAGATAAAGCAAACAACAGAATTTCTATAACTGTCCATCAACGCATATATACACGACTGTAAGTATACATCAACATATGATGTTTTAGAATTAACGGTTATGATTGATATATAAATCAACAGATGACAAATACACCATTTTCCGTTGAGGGAAAATGTATCCAAATATATATTCGACTTTCAACGGATAATCCTTATTCGTTGAAAGAGTAATTTTGACTTAGCCAAGATTTCACCTTTTCATGACTTGATTAAGAAAATCAAATTTATTTCTGGTTGCATTTCAAATTGCATTGACATCAATAATAATAAATTAAGAGTAGTTTAGCATATCTAACTCACTTACCAACCTAGTAAAAGTTGATTCATCAAGTGGCTTGGTAAAGATGTCTGCAAGTTGCTGCTCACTTGAAACAAAATAAAGTTCTACAATACCATTCATAACATGCTCCTTTATGAAGTGATACTTGATGTCAATGTGCTTTGTCCTTGAATGCTGCACATGATTTTTAGTAATGGCACTGACACTTGTGTTATCACATAAGATTGGTATTTTGTCCACATGTAGACCATAATCCAACAATTGATTTCTCATCCATAGAATTTGTGTACAACAGCTGCCAACAGCAATGTATTCAGCTTCAGCTGTAGAGGTAGAAACTGAGTTTTGTATTTTACTAAACCAGGACACACTCTTATTCCCTAAAATTTGACACGTCCCTATTTTTCCTTTTTTGCCAATCTTGTAACCTGCATAATCTGCATCTGAATAGCCTGTTAGATCAAAACCAGAATCTCTAGGGTACCAAATGCCAAGTTTGGGTATCCCTTAGAGATATCTAAAAATCCTCTTAATAGCTACTAAATGAGATTCCCTAGGATCCACTTGGAATCTAGTACAAAGACATGTAGCAAACATAATATCAAGCCTACTAGTTGTCAAATATAAAAGTGAGTCAACCATACCTCTATAATTTGAAATGTTCACAGACTTTTCAGTTATGTTCAAATCAAGTTTGGTGGAAGTGGCCATGGGAGTTTTTGCAGATACGCAATCTATTGGATCAAAATTCTTTAAAAGATCATTAATATATTTAATTTGACTAATGAATATTCCATCATTAACTTGCTTAACTTTTAAACCAAAAAAGTAAGTTAGTTCTCCCATCATGCTCATTTCATATTTGCTTTGCATCAATTTGGCAAACTTTTTGCAAAGTTTATCATCTGTAGAGCCAAATATTATATCATCTACATAGATTTGAACAAGTATACTAGAGCCATTTACATGTCTAAATAAAAGAGTTTTTTCAACAGTTCCTCTAGTAAAGTAATTTTCTACAAGGAACTTTGAAAAAATTTCATACCAGGAACTAGGTGCTTGCTTCAATCCATAAAGTGCTTTCTATAGATAATATACATAGACTGGAAAGTTGGGGTCTTAAAAACCTGGAGGTTGACTGATATAAGCTTCCTCCTCCAATTCTCCATTCAGAAATGCACTTTTCACATCCATTTGATAGACTTTGAAATTGGCATGGGCTATATAGGCTAGAAAGATTCTGATAGCTTCAAGTCTTGTAACTAGAGCAAATGTCTCATCAAAATATATTCCCTCTTGCTAAGAATATCCTTTTACAACCAATCTAGCTTTGTTCCTTATGACTATTCCATTTTCATCCATCTTTTTTTGAATACCCACTTAGTATCAATAGAATTCTTGTTTTTAGGTTTGGGTACCAGCTTCCATACATTGTTTCTTTTAAATTGGTTTAGCTCTTCCTGTATAGATAAAACACAATCTGGATCCATTAGATCCTCTTCTACCCTCTTTGGTTCTTTTGGTGATAGAAAGCTACTATATAGACATTTATCTTGAGTTGCTCTCCTTATTTGCACTCTAGATATTACATCATCAATGATCAAATCAAATGGGTGACTTTGAGTCCATTTTCTTTGAGGTGGTAGATTTGCTCTAGATGAAGTGGCCTCATTGGTTTCTTGATGTGCGACTGAGTGTTGACTAGATGACTCCCCCCTGAGTTGGTGGATCTTTGATTTGAAGAATGAGTTCTATCAAATAGTGATCTAGAATGACCTTCAACACCTATTGAAAAATGATCATCAACGGATCTTGCATCCTGTCTTTCAACAGAAGATGCACGTTATCTTTCAACGAATGATGCACTTTATCTTTTAACAGATACAGTACCTTGTCTTTCAACAGATGATGCACTTTGTCTTTCAACGGATGCAGTATTTTGTGCATCAACTGATGTTGCTTCATTTGATGACAAGTTTGAATATTCTTTTGCTATTCCTTCTATAACACTTTCATCATCACTATCATCACAGTACATCTCAACATTGTCAAATTTGAGGCTTTTATGGAGACCTTCATCTTGTAGTCCTTCAATCTTTTTATCATCAAACACAATATGTACAGATTCCATAACAATATTGGTTCTCAGATTGTACACTCTATATGCTTTTCCAACAGCATATCCATCAAATATTCCTTCATCAGCTTTTGCATCAAACTTTCCATGTTGGTCAGCTTGATTCCTTAGAATATAGCACTTGCATCCAAAAACATGAAGAAAGTTCAGTGTTGGCTTCCTTTTCTTGAATAATTTATAAGGAGTCATGCATTTGGATGAATTAATCAAAGAAATATTCTGAGTGTAACATGCAATGTTGATAGCCTCAGCCCAAAAATATGTATGCAACTTTGATTCTTCTAGCATA
Source organism: Apium graveolens (assembly GCF_009905375.1). NCBI lineage: Eukaryota > Viridiplantae > Streptophyta > Magnoliopsida > Apiales > Apiaceae > Apium > Apium graveolens. Next base: position 204,401,336 of record NC_133651.1, on the reverse strand, counting down.
GTCCTTGCAGCTTCAGTCAATGACTTGTTCTTTCTCTCAACCACTCCATTTTATTGTGGTGTCTGCATGATTCCATTTTCTTCACAAAATAAACTCAGTATTGAATTCTTGAATTCAGTTCCATTATCACTCCCGATTCTTCTATTTTTGAGATCAGGATGATTGTTAACTAGCCTGATGTGATTGATAATGATTTTACTTGCTTCATTCTTTGATCAAAGAAAATATGTCCATGAGAATTTTGAGAAATCATCTACAATCACTAGGCAATACCTCTTCTTGGAAATTGACAATATATTGACTGGTCCAAATAAATCAATATGCAGTAGTTGTAATGGTTCATCAATTATTGTTTCAAGCTTCCTTTTGAATGATGCTTTCTTTTGCTTTCCTTTTTGACAAGCACCGTCCATCCTTTGAAAATTAAACTTAAGGAATGCCTCTAACAAGGTCTTTCCTCACTAAGTCATTCATTGTCTTGAAATTCAAATGAGATAGCTTCTTGTGCTATAGCCAACTTTCATTTTGACTTGCTTCGCTAAAGAGACAAGTAATTGAATCTGCATCTGTGGAGTTAAAGTGAGCTAACTACACATTTCCTTTTCCTACTCCAGTAAAAACCGCTTTGTTATCCTTTTGGAAAGTGACAACACATGCTTCAGGATTAAAGGTAACTGAGTTGCCCTTATCACATAGTTGGATGACACTCAAAAGATTGTGTTTGAGTGCATTAACTAGTGCTACTTCATCAATGATGACATTCCCTTTTAAAATTAAGCCATATCCCATGGTATATCATTTCCTGTCATCTCTAAAGGTAATGCTAGGGCCAACTCTTTCCTTGAACTCTATGAGTAGGGTAGAATCTCCAGTCATATACCTTGAGCATCCACTGTCCAAGTATCATAGATTCTTTCTGTTTTCCTGCACACATCAAAACTAAATCAAGTTGATTTTGGTACCCAAGTTTCCTTGGGTCCTGCCTTGTTAGATTTCTTCTTAAGTTTCTTGGACTTTCCACCATTAGACTTAGGTGTTTCAAGATCAACCTTTATCTTGGGAGCAGGCCTTTGAAACCCGTGATTAGTTTGAGATTTATCAAGCACATTATGATTAACATGATATGTCATAGGTTGAGCATACATGTTATTCTAGAAAGGCATGTTATATGGTATTTATGGCATATCAAATGCAGCATAATAAGAATTTTGTGCAAATAACATATTAGCAAAATGTGCATGTAAATTTTGTGGAGGCATAACAGGAATGGCATGCATAGGTGACATAGGCATGTTAGGCAAAGAAGGAGGTGCAGATGTGGGTGCAATCTCAACAGACTTGAAATTAGTAGACAAATGATTAACACTACCATACTTTACACATGTTTTTCTAGGTACATACTTATCAGGAGTGTAGTTGTTGTATTTGTTAATCCCTACTTTTCCATTCCTAATAGTTTTCTTTTTAGATTCTATTTTACCCTCAATCTTTTCCAACCTGTCATTCAATTGCTTAATTAATAGATGCCCTACATTCACCTTACCAGCATTTTTGGTTTCCTTGACTGTCGTGAGATAAAATTCTTTGTTACTGAACCATATTTTTCATTTAGCTTTGCTAGCTTTCCTTGACCGATGGTCTTTTTTTTTCAACGAATGGGCTTCATCATTCAACGGATGAGCTTCATCATTCGTTGACAGACCATCAACTAAATCTGGGTTCAGTTTCTTCTTGTCTTTCTTCCAGGCTTCCTCACAAAATATTCAATCCATTGAACTTTAACAATTTATGCACTAAAATCCCTAGAAGATTTCCAGTCTTAATGACTTCTTGTTCTCGTTCAAGCTGCTTTCTCAGAATTTCTTCTTTCTTCAAAGACTCTGTTAACCTATCTTTAGCAATTTTACACTGAATTTTTAATTTCTCAAACTCAATAAATTGAGTTTCTAACACAATATTTTTATCACTCAAAAATAGATTATTATGTTTAACTCTAGTGTTCTCTTTTATGAGTGATTTAAGTGTGACATGCAAATGATACAATTCAGTTGACATATCATTGATAGCATCATTGTATTCATCTTTAGAAATCTGTGAAAAATTAGTAGTGATTACCTGATTGCTAGATGAGCTAATCTCCATTTCATCTGACTTGTCCATGAGAGCAAGGTTGACATAGTTCATGTCTTCATCTGCATCATCTTCATCAACTGCACAGTCAGTTTCTTGAGTTATGAAAGCTTTCTCTTTCTGTTTGAGCAACTCAAAATATTGCTCTACAGGCTCAAACATTTTCTTTTCAGAGTTTGGATTTATGTACTCATTTGCAAAGTGGCCACTTAGCTCACACTTGAAACATTTAAATTTGGTTTTCTCAGCCATGTTTCTGTTAGGCTTCACAGCTCCAAATTTTTTCTTGAATTTAAGCTTTGCAAATCTTATAGATAGAAAGGCTAGATGCTCATCAACTTCATCCATGTCATCTTGGCCTGGACATTCTTCATTTTCAGCCATCAATCGTTTTCCCTTGCTCATCTGAGACATGCCTTCATAAACAATACTGTTTGGTGCAGTTTTAATAGCTTCAACCTTCATTTCCACCACTCTTTCTTACTCAGCTACCAATGCCATAGACCCGCATTTCTTTCTTCCTTTCTCTATCATCTCATCTTGTTCCATTTCAAGCTCACAGGTCTTCAAAATTCCATATAGTCTCTCAAGAGTAAAATCCTTGTACTCATATGAATTTCTGAGAGAGACTGTCATTGGCTTCCATTCCTTTGGTAAAGACCTTGGAAATTTTAGGTTGGAATCCTTGGTTTGATAGACTCTTCCACACAACTTTAGTTCATTTAATACCTTTTGAAATCTACTGAAAATGTCACTCAGGGACTCACCATCTTCAAAATGAAAGTGTTCATATTGTTGTATGAGAAGTTGCCTATTGTTTTCCCTGACTTGCCCAGTTCCCTCACAAAGTACCTGAACTATGTCCCAAAAATCCTTAACAGTTTTTCAATTTATAACATTTTCAAACATGTCTTGATCAAGACCATTGAATAATATATTCATGGCCTTTTTGTCTTTATGGGCTGCTTCAATATCTTCATTAGTCCATTCTGATTTAGGCTTTGGAACAGTCTGCTCATTTCCAGTAGCTTCAGCAACATCGGTTGCAACCCTGCGAGGAACATGCGGTCTATTTTTAATGTATTTGACATAGCTTTCATCTTGAGAGAGTAGATGAAGGTGCATCTTCACTTTCCAGTGATGATAATTATCTTTGTCCAAAATTGGAATCTTCACTCCAACATCCTTCCTTCTCATGTTATTTGATTTCTTTGATCTTTAAACTCTTTGTATGTTAAGAGCTTGCTCTCACTACGCCATAGATTGCATGCTGCAACCCTTCATCCCGGGGTTGCAAAGAACAGTGTAATAGTATCCTACTAAACATATGTCTATCGCAACCCCTTTTTTGATGTTGCGGTAGAGTTATAATGTGTTACCAAAATGGCATATATATAAAGATGATTTTTAATTTAACTAAACAACAATTATTTATATAGAAATGAAATAATAATTCAAATATATATTTTATTTATTTTTAGAAGTTAATAATATTAGTGTAGTGTTTTACAATATTATATTGATAAATTGAGTGCATTATAAAACTGAACATGTCATTAGTGGATTTATTTATAGTATTTATATATTTTTGAATTTCTTTATTTTTCCTAAAGAAATATTAAAAAAATATTTATTTAAAGAAAACATAATTAATTATTTAAATTTTAACAAAAATAGTTGGACCGGGCTATATATTTTGATTAGAACTGGGGCCAAGAGATGAAATTGGGGGCGGGAGCTGGAAATTGGAAGCGGGTGTTTGAAATTTTAACCCAAAGAAAGAGGGCCGCACGTTAGGGTTTATTGAAGCATAACTTTGAGCGTACTCTCTCCCTCCTCCGTCTTCCTCTCCCTCGGGGTCTCCTTGTCTCCGGTTCTCTCAAACCCCAATCAAGAAGTATCTATTCTCCTCAAACCCTAAATTTAACAATTACAAACTCTTCTTCTTCTTCTTCTACTCATTTTTCTTCTTCTTCAATTACCGCAAAATCCTCTTCCGAGTTAAGAAAAAATCGAAGCAACGGCGGTGTGGACGATGACAAGCTTGGAGCTCTTCGTGGTCTCTTCTTGTAACACCCCCAAATCAGGGGTCGGGGATCCGAGTTGTCACGAGTTCCATTTCCCTTAATAATACTTAATCTTAATAATCAACCAACTACTGCGTACTGTGGCCCCACAATATGCACACACACCACAAGTTATAGTCTCAGAGATGAATATCCAAAAATAACACAAGTCATTTTATTCCACAATTATAACTCATTACACCTCAAAAGGGTTTCTGAATAAATTTACATATTCTTTGCCATTATTACAATTCATAAATATACATAAGTCTGGCACAACAAAAGTTGAAAGCCTAGCCTACTGGTAGTTCCTACCTCAGCTACAACGGTATCAACGCCTACAGGAAACTGCGAAATATTTCCTAACCGCTCACGAATTGGGAGCTTGATCATGTTCATCTTGTCTATCTATTATTGTGTGATGAAAGAAGAAAACAAGGGTGAGCAACCAGCCCACCGAAATAATATGTATAATAATTAACAATATATAAGCATTCTCACAGTACTCCTGAAAGTCTTGGTCAAGAAGAAATGAACCAAGTTTGATATCTTAATGCGACGAAGTCACAAAATATTCAGTATATATATACATATATACTTCTCAAATCTTTGAAATCCTCTGACATGTATAATATACACAGAGTTCAAGTTTATAACTGTAAGAAAATATCGTTGCAAGGTGATCTCATATATCTAACCTTGTCTCAACATTTTTCTGAAAATCTTTATCATGCATAAGATAATCATTAACTAGATATAAGTTGAAAAGATGAAGTTACGAGATACTCCAATATACATATATCTTTTCCGAATACTGCTTGAACTACCACTGTTCAAGGTATAAATAGTTTATCCCATAGATTAAGCTACAAGACAAAACTTGTATAGAATCAATCTTTGAAATATCATCAAAATAAAATGAAGTCACGAGATACTTCATTTGATGAAAACATCATTTTGAAAACTCGACCCTGCCAACACTCAACAATCGCCCAACCGTAGCCTTTCTATCGAAGTGCTCTGGGTAGTGTTGCAGAAATATCCGATTGGATGATGAACTCATTATGGGAGTTTACCGTGCCAGGAAAACCACTCACGATGATCAGTCACAGTAGTGCAACCCCACAATTTTCTACATGTAGAGGAGAACAGTCGGATTTACTTGTCAACCGAACACTGGACTCCTAAGGAATGGACCGTCTTAGCGGAACTTCCGGGCCATTTGGGCCAATATAATAAGGCTAGGCCGGCTCCACTCGACCACTTACACAACTCCTAGTTCAGATGAAATCCATGACTCTGAAACATAAAGCTCGTCCCCTCTTTCCCCAAGTAGAAACTTGTTGATACGGCTCCACCAAGAAGTCGTATCTAGTTGGAAAGGAAAACTCACCGATATTTCCCCGGCGATGCCTGTTAATGGGTTAACTTGTTCCAAGAATTTTACTTCCCGAGTTTTGGGTAAGTAATCAAAAACTCTTTTATCAAAACAACAACCTTGTTGCGAATATAAAAATACATCACGGAGCTGGATCCCTCCGATTTTGAGCGAGTATTTAAATCCCCTTTGAATCCATTGCTATACCATAACCTTCTTCGTATAGTAATACTACTCTTTATCGATAAGAAGGAATAAATATATCATAGGTAATTGTTCGGCTTAGTTGGTCTATCAATAATAACTTATACATCACCACGACCCGATTAGTGGAACTCAATCCCAACATCCGTTCCAATACAACTCTCACGGTTGTAATTAATCGGCTCATTACTCGCAGAATCATTCTTGCATTACTATGGTCCACCGTTGAAGTACTATAGTCATTCGTTTTCCATGAAATCTTAATAGCTCACCATACGGAGTCCATACATATTGTATCGAATCCTTCTAAGGAGGTAACATAATCACCATTCATGATTCATGAAGAACACTCCTGATCCTGACGTACATACATGACATGAAGCAGATAAAATTGCAGAAGAGTTTCAATCAAAGCAACGATAGCAGGTTAATACCATTCTTAATAGAAGACGTAACTCAAAGGTTTGTTTAGTCCTTTTTGAAACATGGTCCTGGCTTATTCTCAAGATAGGACCTTCTAAGATAGATAGCCCGCTCACGGCGATTAACATGAATTAAATCTTTACCAAACTACTATTATGGTTGAGTATCACACAATCATCAGAAGGAATGTCAATTTTCCACACCATAATACAACCTTCACGGCTTTAACCATTATAATTGTATTCCTCTGGCATGAGCGCCTATAATTGTCCTCTTACACTTAAAGTGTCATCCACCTCTTTGGCCTTTCCTGATAGTAAAATTTCCTTACAATCAATGTCTTTTAAATGATTCTCAACTAAATTTTCTACCTCATTTCCAATCACTGCTTGTGTGAAAATGCTCTTCCTTACGCTTTGGTGAAAAAAAATTATATCACCATTTTTCCATAAGTTATTGCCTCGGTCTTTTAGAGGTTAACATTGTCACGACCGACTCTCGATCATACTTATGACGTCTCTTATCTTGGGTCCTACTTGTTTTCACCAATCTCGACCTTCATTGGGTTGATCTATACTTTCTTATGGTTCAACACGTTCCCCACCTGACATTATTATAATTACATCATATTTCCTTTATCAAAATTTCTATTATTCAGAACTTTGAATATTACCTTTCTCCTTATAAGACCTCTAAGGTTATCCTTGAATCGTTCCTCCTGTATTCCCTAGATACAGGGCATATCAAAATACCATTTACTAATACTAGAACCATTGTCTATATACTTCTGAAAAATTTCTCCACTGATCCTCAAAGGTTGTTGTTACCTCAGTCCTTCCAATTTGTACTGTCAAAACTCATATTGTCCCTATTAAGGGTGAAATGCCAACCCTTATACATTCCCCTAGGGTTCATCTCAAGTTATTGAGGTTATATCCTTAATTCCACCTTTAAAAAGGTACTTGCATCCTTACATGGATAAATAAATTCATATATCCCTGATAAGGGTATCTTATTCAATCATTTCCACCTCGATAGTCTATACCAAATTTCACAATAGCATCCTTATTCAAGTTGAGGTCAATCCATATGGCCTCCAAAAGATAAAAATGGTTATCCGCTTTTCTTTCCTGATTTGGTAATGATCACATGGATGTTCTGGAAGATATTGGTCGTATTCAACGTGAACTTCTTCTTAATAAATCCTTATTTACTTTTGTTGTTTATCTCAATAGTCATCTCAATGTTGGGATATCTTTCATACCTGGCGTCTCCCTTTCTGGGTATCTTGCCCCCGGTTTTACACTTCATATTCTTGAAGGTCACTTCCTTCATCCAATTTTCCTAATTTCTTACTTTCTTGTCTTCTTAGTCTATCCGCGTCTCATTGTTTATCCTTCGAACTATCTCAAGGTTTCCTCGAATCCTCCCAACTTAAAGAGGATAAAATAAATGTATCTCTCATGCCTTCATACATCAGTTTTAACTCATGGTGAATCACTCTCATCCTGACGATTACATACTTTTCTATTTCTATTGCTACGAGTCCTTAGGGTTTCCTCATGTCTAACTCCCTTATCATTCCTCCAACTCTATTGCCTTTATATTCCTTTCCACTTCAGTTTATTTTTATCTACCTCTCTCTTGCAATCATTTTACGAACCCACTAATCATTGACTTCAAACATCACGTCGTTCTGGGATTCCAGTCCTCAGAACAAATCTTGACAACTTTTATAACTTAGATTCATAATTCATCATTCTATTCCACCTTTGTTCTGGCTCTAAAGCTTTTATACTACCTCCATAACCTTGGGAAGTACTTTCCCGAAAACAATTGACTGAACTTTAATCAGTTTATAATAACCTCTGGCTCTGTGCCTTGTTTGGCCTTTCACCAGCGGGTGGCCTCTCTCTTAGGAGGGTAAGTGACAAAACAGTCTTTTGTGATTCGTCAATCATTTAGAATCTCAAATGATTCCTATATTTCCTTTAGCCAGGCTCTTGCCTCGACTGGGTCAGCTTGTTCCTTGGAACTCTGAGAGCTTGGAGACTTAAAGGTCCTGAAACAATTTCCCACCGCATTGTTTCCTCAGGGTGGTGTTTGGGAATAAAAGTATAATTTTTGTTTAGGCAGGTCCATAAATGGGCCCATAGGAGTACCATCCCGGTTCTCCCAATCTTGCTCTACTTCTGTTTTCTCAGTGTGAAATGTTTCATCCGTTTCCCATGATCAGGGTTATCTTATACGTTAAAATCCTTGTTTTCCATTTCATTATGTTATGGGTTCCTTCTTTCTTGATGGCGACCTCCCTGACTATCACATTCAGGGTTTGCCCTAAATCTCTTTCCTCGAACTGACTTTCATCTAAGATCCCGTCCTTAAGCTCTTGAACGTTTGGAACCCAAATTCTGTAGGGATACCTCATTATTCCCTCATCATCTTTCTAGGTATTAATCTCTTCTCCGGTCATTGGTTCTCTGCCTCTATTCATCACTTTTTCTTGGCACAATATGATCTTCTCCAATAATTCGGGCTGTATTACAATCTCAAACAGCTTTTCGGTATCGCCTCCGGTTACCTTCACTTCTATTTCAATTTTCACAAAATCTCTTATCAACTCTCCCAAAGACATTTTCATCTTGAGTCTCTCTTTTATACTAAGGGCATTAGCCATCATTTCGGCTTTCCCTGGATGTTAAAGAATCTCATAATCGTAATCCTTGCTTAGCTCTAACCACCTCCTTTGGCACATGTTGAGCTCTTTCTGCGTGAAAATGTACTAGAGCACTTATGGCTTATGTAAATCTCGCACTTTTCTCCATACAAGTAGTGCCTCCAATCCTTAGGGCAAAACTATTTCCACGAGTCCAAGCTCATGGGTGGGGATATCGAATTTTATATTCCCTTAATTGTCTTGATGCGTACGCGATTACCTTGTTGTGCTGTATAAGAAGCACCCTAATTCCTTATGCGAAGCGTCACTACACATCACGAAATCTCCTTTTTCCATCCGACAACGCCAACATAGGGGCCGTCACCAACCTTTGCTTTAGTTCTTAAAAGTTGTTCTCGCATTTCTCTGTCCATTCGAACTTCTCAGTCTTACGAGTAAGCCGCGTTAAAGGGGCTACTATCTTTACAAACTTGAGCGAACCTCCGGTAGTGACCGGCAAATCCTTCCTCTGGCAGTCGCTCTAACCATGGTTATCAATTCCTCAGTGGTCCTTTATTCATTCTTGTCAGGATCCTCCACAAGATCCTCCTCAGCAACAATCCCTTCTAGGAAAACATCCTCATCCGCTACATCCTCAATATGAACATCATCCGGTCCCTCGTTAGGACGCTCTATTGAATCCACAATCTGATCCCCAATATATAGAAAAACATCATCATATTATTGCTCTTGAACTTCAGGGTTCCGAGTCCCACTACCATATACGATAACGAACTACGCTTCTATCACGATATTTATAAGGGTTCCCATAAGGGTTTTAACTGTCATTACTATGTTAGGTAGTCTGACTATGAACTTGGTAAGAGTTCTTATTATCTTAGTGAACTTCTTATCTTAACGTCGCATCATCTCCGAGGTTTATAACGCTTAGCTCTGATACCATTTTTGTAACACCCCCAAATCAGGGGTCGGGGATCCGGATTGTCACGAGTTCCATTTCCCTTAATAATACTTAATCTTAATAATCAACCAACTACTGCGTACTGTGACCCCACAGTATACACACACACCACAAGTTATAGTCTTAGAGATGAATATCCAAAAATAACACAAGTCATTTTATTCCACAATTATAAGTCATTACACCTCAAAAGGTTTTCTGAATAAATTTACATATTCTTTGCCATTATTACAATTCATAAATATACATAAGTCTGGCACAACAAAAGTTGAAAGCCTAGCCTACTGGTAGTTCTTACCTCAGCTACAACAGTATCAACGCCTATAGGAAACTGCGGATCATTTCCTAACCCCTCACGAATTGGGAGCTTGATCATGTTCATCTTGTCTATCTGTTATTGTGTGATGAAAGAAGAAAGCAAGGGTGAGGAACCAGCCCACCAAAATAATATGTATAATAATTAACAATATATAAGCATTCTCATAGTACTAATGAAAGTCTTGGTCAAGAAGAAATGAACCAAGTTTGATATCTTAATGCGACGAAGTCGCAAAATATTTAGTATATATATACATATATACTTCTCAAATCTTTGAAATCGTCTGACATGTATAATATAGACAGAGTTCCAGTTTATAACTGTATGAAAATATCGTTGCAAGGTGATCTCATATATCTAACCTTGTCTCAGCGTTTTTATGAAAATCTTTGTCATGCATAAGATAATCATTAAGTAGATATAAGTTAAAAAGATGAAGTTATGAGATACTCCAATATACTTATATCTTTTCCAAATACTGCTTGAACTACCACCGTTCAAGGTATAAATAGTTCATCCCATAGATTAAGCTACAAGACAAAACTTGTATAGAATCAATCTTTGAAATATCATCAAAATAAAATGAAGTTACGAGATACTTCATTTGATGAAAATATCATTTTGAAAACTCGACCCTACCAACACTCAACAATCGCCCAATCGTAGCATTTCTATCGAAGTGCTCTGGGTAGTGTTGCAGAAATATCCGTTTGGATGATGAACTCATTACGGGAGTTTGCCGCGCCAAGAAAACCACTCACGATGATCAGTCGCAGTAGTGCAACCCCACCATTTTCTACATGTAGAGGAGAACAGTCAGAGTTACTTGTCAACCAAACACTGGACTCCTGAGGAATGGACCGTCTTAGTGGAACTTCTGGGCCATTTGGGCCAATATAATAAGGCTGGGCCGGCACCACTCGACCACTTACACCACTCCTAGTTCAGATGAAATCCATGACTCTGAAACGTAAAGCTCGTCCCCCCTTTCCCCAAGTAGAAACTTGTTGATACGGCTCCACCAAGTAGAACCTTGTTGCGAATATAAAAATACATCACGGAGCCGGATCCCTCCGATTTTGAGCGAGTATTTAAATCCCCTTTGAAAGGAAGATCTTAAATTTAAAAACGAGTTTTGGGATCCGCTCTAACCTTCCAAAAATAATTTTGATAAAGTTTGAAAATAATCTCTGGAAAATATTTAAAGTAAGAATGATTTGATAGTATCAATTATTTTCCGAATACTTGGCAATTATCGAAACATTATTCTTTAATAAAATGAAGAATATTATTTAATAAAATAAGCGGAATCATAAGTCCTCGAATGAATATTCCAAATAATATTCATTAAATAAAATAAGCGGAGTCATAAGTCCTCGAATGAATATTCAAAATAATATTCATGAAATAAAATAAAGTTATCGAATAAACCTTATTCGATTAATAGTTTTGAAAACTATATCTATATCTATATATATAAATATATATATATATATATATTATACTCGGGAACATCGACTCCAGGTTTAGAAAATGTTCACCTTTGCGTCCCCTATACTAAGGGTATACACAACTACTGCTTATCTTTAGCATAGGTATTATGCACTTATAAGAATTCAAATCAACAATTAGATATCAAGATTTCGAAACAGGCATGCATATAAATATCATATCACATGCTCCAATATATCGCAAGACTTTGCTAATAATAACTATGCACTTATCACAAGATAATGCATATACATATATACATCACAACAACAGTATAACGGGTAGAAAACTTGCCCGAGTGTTCCCGGATAGAATTAAGCTTAGAGTGGGTCCGATAATCTATGAACAACAACATAAGTCGAAATTAAACCCCGATCGCGTAAGAAACTAGACTTTAACCAATTGAACCATAACGTTCGCTTATGGTCACTTCTACGCTTAACGAATCACATAAGTCGTTCGAGTATCTTCGGCTCCACCATTTTTAATAAATTAACCATTAAGAATTTTAAGGCGATTCTTTCGCGAGTACTCTACCAACTTCCTAATCCACTTTAAATAATTGTTTCATACTCCAATTAGTCATTTAAGGGCCTTAACCAAGGTTTCAAAGTAAGGCGAGGGGTAATGGTTCGTTCGCGAAACACCGTTACTTAAAACCGTCGTTTCTTCTAAACCGTACATCGGATTCAAGAGAACCACATATCAAAACGAAGCTCGTAACATGAACTATCCAAACATTGTAATGGTCAATTCATGGCAGTGAGTGTTCGGGTGCAAAATTTAAGCACAAAACAGTCTAAGGAAAATTGGGCATTACGATGGCTATAACTTAGCAATTCCCAAATTTTTACCCAATCAATTCAATATCAAACCACCACCAATCAACACCATTGTTCCACCATCATTCAACCACAATACAAGATCATTTAACTATAACTCAAGATCTCAACTTATTCATCTAAACCAAGTCAAAATGTGACCAAGAACATCAAATCCATCAAGTATCACTCCTAACTCCAAAATCAACAAAACCACTTATTAAACAAAGCCCTAAAAATGAGTACACACCCATTACACTGACCCATCATCTAAACATTATGAAATCCAAACCAACAAAACTTAAGACTAAGGGTTTGAGAAGTTATACCTTCCTTGGAGAGTGGAGAATCACTTAGGAAGCCTTAAATAACCACTAACTATCTCTACTAAGCTTGGATCTTGAAGAAAACATAAGAAAACACAAAGTTGGTTTCTTGAAAACACTATTCACCAAGAACTTTGATGAATTTATTAGCTATGTTAAACATGGAATCTTGAGCTTAAACTTATGGCTCATCTAAGTTATGAATTATGAAAGCTAAAGAAACAAACCTCTTGAATTATGATTAAGTGGAGCTTGGGTTTTGGAAATTTTCTTCCTTGCTTTTCTTCAAAAAACCGTGAGCAAGGAGATGGGGGGGAGAAATGAATTTGTTTGCTTGGTTGCTTCTTCTTTTGACTTAGGAATTGATTTTAACCTTTTTATCATGGTTAATAATGCTTGGCTAGTAATCAACCAACAAAACCTACCCACTTGTCATGCTTATGTCATCTTCCTTATGTCATCCATTTGCCACATGCCTTTGTCTTGTGGTTTGATGATGTCACAATCCTTGGCTTCTTGTACAAGCTTGTCTCTTGGTCGCTTATTTATTTTACGGTCCGCTTAACTCTCGTTTTCGTTAATCGTTTGAGGGATCATATCCGGGATCTTATTACTTGGGTTCCCCTAAACCTTTCTCAACATCTTATATTCCTTTAATGATCCTCTGCTATAATCCTTAAATAAAATCCTTTTTAATTATATTACCTTATACTTAATCCTTTCGGTATCTGGTGGATTTTCGGGAAAAATCAAAGTGTTCGAATTTTGATTCTGACAATCTTTACATACACTTATTTAATATATGGAATACTAATACGATCTTAGAATTTCGATAACAGTATCCTATATAGTATGGTCTGATAATTTTCCTTAATCAGCATTATCAGCAAAAGTTACTATTCATCAGGGTTTCAAAATTTCCAAAAATTGGGGTTATTACACTTCTCCAATCCTTCCATTGCTGTTTAAGCTTGTATCATCCCTTCTCAAGATGCTCATCAGGTACGTACACCTTGTTTAGATTAAGGTTCAATATCTCTGTGTTTTCTTAGATTTAAATAAGAATATTAAAATCAATCAAACTTAAAATATAACAAGATACAATTAATAGTGGGAGATGAAGTCTATTCGAGCTTTAGAATGAAGGAGGGATTACTGTTGCTTTGCAATGTTTAAATTCTTCTGAATGTCTTACTGATTTTTAATGTACTTATATCTCAATAGTTTGCAGTGTTTGCTTTGGTTGCTCCCATTTGAGTTGCTATGTGAATATTAATGACCAATGATGTGTTTGGCTAGTGGAATGTTGGAATAATATTGCATTCTTTAATTGCATACTATATTTGCAGTTGTGGTTACAATCAAGAAGTTGTAGATGGGGTGAATCCGCCATGTACTGATGTAGTCCTTAGTGAAATGGAAAATCAACCATTTTAGCGGAATTGCGCAAACTTGGTGTAATGCAATGGGTGATAGGGAAAAAGCCTACAGTTTTTAATCTCATTTGGATGGTGGTAGGCATGTCATTCGGTAAGCTTTCCCTTAACTAGTGGTAGTAATTTTAATCTCAAATTCCAGCGCTTTCAACAAGAGTGTTTATTCAGAATAACAGTAAATTTAGAAGCAAAATCACTGAATTGAGTTTCTTGTCACAATTTTTTTCATTTGTTTATATCTCTTTGCAGGGTTATTCCCAAGACTCTCATGCCCCGGGAGATATGTATGTCTTCTATGGTCAAGAAAGTGTTTGCCTTTTTACAGTTCAATTTATAATGGAAATAAAATCACTGCAATATTATCTCCAGTTTTTTTGGATTCAACTTTATATGACCGATATTGGATCCTTTTTATAATTGGGCTTGTTACTGATGTAAAACTACAATGATTTTTGCTAATCTAAAGCCCAGACGTAACCCAAAGCTGTTGGAGAATGGAAAACTGGATTGTGGGGTTGCTTTTCTGATTGGGGAAACTATAATTTCTTAGTTTTGTTCATGAATATATAATCGCTATACCTATATATATGTCTCTCTGTGTGTGTGTGTGTTTCCTTTTCATGCTTATTCTTGGTAAAGGTTATGCACCCGTTTGAAAACTGAACTCATATGTTTGTATTGTAGGTATCACTACGCTATTTTGTCCATGCATTACTTATGGAAATATTTCCAATATTGTTCATAAAGGAAGGACTTGTAAGTGTGATGCATGTACAATTATTCTAGTACATATATATCTTGATTTTTTTAACAGCAGGGGTAGCGATTACATGGGAATGAATTATACGTAACATTGAGTCACATCCATCGAAGTAATTTTCCTAGTTCCAGCACTCACGCTTCTAGAGATCACTACAGGTATGTTTGTTTTATACTTGTAACTTTGTCCGCACTTTGTAAAATATGCTCCACAGTCTATAATGGACTTGATTATGTGGTGATTTTTCTTTTAAGCTTTTGCTCCTTTCACCTGCACATACACAGAAACATCAAAAATTATGCAGTTGAATTGTGTTGTTCAATTTCTAATTTTACACAATGGATTCTTCCATATTCCTGAAGGGTTTTTAGCACATAAACGCAGCGAAAACGTAAATTTAAATCTTAAAAAAAACCGAAACCCTCCGCAGGATCCATGCGAAAAATAATATTTAATTCGTAGTTCAGTATGTTTACCTTAAGAAGCTTTACGTTAATGGAAAGATGGAGGTCTTTAATGGCGATCCAAAAATGATGAACGGAGATCCTTAGCAGCTGCTCCTCAAGTGTGAAGCACTCCACCGGTATCCACCAAGAAAACGATGTAATGAAGGAGGAGGAGATGAAGAGAATTAGGGTTTGTAAATCTTTTTGGTTGAGGCAAAAATAGGGTCTATAATAGTATATTTATAGGCAAAATTTTCAACTGAAAATTTTTCCATAAAATATTATTATTATTAACCCTTTATTATTCTCACTAATAATTAAAACACCTTTTAATTATTAATCCTTTTTCTAAACTCTTCAGAAATAATTCTCTCACTTGATTTAATTTCTAAAAATTAAATTCTTAATTAATAATATTAAGAACCTTTTCTTAATTAATTTATAATCAATTAAATCTCATTTAATCAATTATTAAATTTACCAATTAATTATTCATTTCATAAATAAATAAATATCAGCCATTATTAATTAATTCCTCCACCATTAAATCATTCTCTTTTATGGTGTGACCCTGTAGGTTCAATATTAAGCCGGTAGTAGAAATAAATAATAATAAAACTATTTTATCATTATTTATATAAATTCTCTAATTCATTAAATATGATTAATTAATTAATCATATTTATTCTACATCGTGAGGGATACTTCTCAGCATATCGCGACTATCCGGATAATACAAATTCACTGCTTAGAATACCAAGAACCTATTCGGTGAGTAGTTACCATACAATTAATTCCTTCTACCCTGCAATGTCACGATTAAATACAAGGCATGGAACTTGTGTCAAGTTATCTTATTTAATCACTTGCTTTTCCATTCACTATGCTTAGTTCTATTTAATGTAAATTAGAAACTCCTTTCTAATTTCATTCACTCTGGCCAGAGATTCCTGAACTAACATAAGTGGATCAGCATTGAACATTCTCTTCCTACACTGGAAGGGGTAGATCCTTTATTGATCATTCACTATCTTCGTTTATAAATTTCCTATACCCAGTAGAGCCCTTATAATTGTCCCTTGAGACTAAGAACTAAACCAAAGCATAGTTCAGTGTACATAAGATGACTATGATGACCTCAAGTCTAAGGATACTTGTACAACTATCACTATGTGAACAACTGCTGACACGTGAGTGAACTCCATCAGTTGTTCAGCTGGGCGAGTCATGTTCAGTGAACTTATTCTATAATAAGCACCTACATACTAGTTATAGTGTCACCACATAAATGTCTATGAGAACAGACATCCTTCATAATGAAGCAAGCATAGTATGTACCGATCTTTGTGGATTATTAATTACCAGTTAGTAATCCTACGACCAGGAACTATTTAAGTTTAGAGTTATCATCTTTTAGGTCTCATTATTATGATCTCATCACAATCCATAAAAAACTTTACTCTAAACTGTGGTATATCTTATTTAAACATTTAAATAGATAGAGCCCGCAATAAAAATAAAACAAGTCTTTTATTAATATCAATGAAATCAAAACAGATTACATAAAAGTTATTCCTAAATCCTCATACATGATTGGACTTAGGACATATCTCTTTCAATCTACCACTTGTATTAAAGCCAATCACTCTGGTATCTAATACCCATCTTGTCTTTATGACGATCAAAGTGACTCTGAGAAAGTGGCTTTGTGAGTGGGTCTGCTACGTTGTTATGTGTGTCAACTCTCTCGACGTTGACATCTCCTCTATTTTCAATTCAAATTCACCACCAAAAACAAAAAAAATGTCCTGAGTCCTTCGCAAGTACTTAAGGATGTTTTTCACTACTTTCCAGTGGTCTTCACCTGGATTGGACTGATATCTGCTCATCACACTAATTGAATAAGCAACATCAGGCCTTGTACACAACATCGCGTACATGATAGATCCTATTGCTGAAGCATAAGGAATCTTACTCATAAGCTCTCTTTCCTCAGGTGTCTTAGGAGACATTTTTTTTGAAAAGGGACATTTCATGGCTCATCAATATGAGACCTCTTTTGGAGTTTTCCATGCTAAACCTTTTAAGCACTTTCTGGATGTATGTACCCTGGGTAAGACATATCATTTTTCTAGATCTATCTCTATAGATCTTCATACCGAGAATGTAGGATGCTTCTTCCAAGTCCTTCATGGCGAAGTTCTTTGATAGCCATACTTTGACTGATTATAGCATCGGTATATCATTTCCTATAAGAAGTATGTCATCCACATATAATACAAGAAATGTTACCGCGCTCCCACTAACCTTCTTGTAGACACATGGTTCATCTATATTTTTGATAAAACTCTTTGATTGTCTCATCAAAATGGATGTTCCATCTACGAGAAGCTTGCCTTAAACCATATATGGTTCGCAGCAGCTTACACACTAGGTGTTCATTTCCCTTGGAAAGAAAACCCTCTGGATGTGTCATATACACTTGCTCCTCAAGTTCCCCATTGAGGAAGGCCGTTTTCACGTCCATTTGCCATATCTCATAGTCGTAGTAAGCAGCAATCGCAAGCAAAATCTGAATTGATTTTAACAGGGCTACAGGAGAAAAGTTTCATCAAAGTTAATCCCTTGCCTTTGTTTGAATCCTTTTGCCACGAGCCTGGCCTTATAGGTCTCCAACTAGCCATCTGCTCCAATCTTTCTTTTGTATACCCACTTGCACCCAATAGGCTTAACACCTTCAAGCGCCTCAACCAGAGTCCATACTTGGTTGGTATACATAGATTCCATTTCAGATTTCATGGCACTATGCCATTTCTCTGAGTCAACACTACTCATAGCCTCATTATAAGTCACAGGGTCATCATCATCAATGATTGACAACTCATTGTCATTCTTAATGACAACGCCATAATACCTCTCAGGATGGAGATACACTCTCCCTGTCCTACGAATGGCTATTCCACAGAAGGTTATTCAGTCTGAACAGGTGTTTCCACTTGATCCGTAGTAGTTTGTGCTTCTTGAACTTCATCAAGTTCAATTTTGCTCCCACTGTTTCCTTCGAGGATAAACTCCTTTTCCAAGAAGGTAGCATGTCTGGAGACAAACACCCGATGATCGGTGTAAAAGTAATACCCCAAAGTCTCTTTAGGATATCCCATAAAATTATATTTTACGGATCGAGATTCCAGCTTATCTGGGTCAACTTTCTTGACATAAGCTGGACATCCCCAAATCTTAACGTGTTTAAGACTCAGTTTCCTTTCTTTCCATATCTCAAATGGTGTTTGAGGAACAGATTTGGAAGGCACCTTATTCAGTAAATATGCCAAAGTTTCCAATGCATAACCCCATAGGAATACTGGAAGATTCGCATAGCTCATCATGGACCGAACCATGTCTAACAAAATTCGATTTTTCCTTTCAGATACCCCATTCAACCGTGGAGTATATGGAGGAGTCCACTGGGAGACTATACCATTTTCTTTGAGATAATCTAGAAACTCTCTATTCAAGTATTCACCACCTCGATCTGATCGAAGAGTTATAATACTGTGTTTGGTTTGTTTCTCCACTTCATGTTTACATTCTTTGAACTTTTCAAAGGCTTCAGACTTGTATTTCATCAAATACACATATCCGAATCTAGATCTATCATCTATGAAAGTAATGAAGTACGAAATTCTACCCATGACTTGCGTAGACATTGGTCCACATACATCTGTGTGTACCAATCCTAGCAAATCTGCAGCCCTCTCTCCATGTCCACTAAATGGAAATTTGGTCATTTTACCCAATAGACAAGACTCGCATGTAGGATATGATTCAAAATCAAAGGGGTCAAGTAACTATAACGACTCGTGTATTTTTGAATTATTTAAATATGTGCTTATTATGGAAATTATTAAATAAAATATATGTCTTGGTTTTGACAGCTGTGTGTTGGTATATACTAATTGTCTGTGATTTATTGGTGTAAAGGATTGGAATGTGCAGTTAAATATTTTGTTATATTGTTCTGTTTTATTTTTAAAGGTGATTTTATTACAATTTTAAATCCGTAAATATTTGGATTGTCTCTAAAATTAGTTTTATGATTTTATAATTTCAATAATTATTTTTGAGATTTTACAGAATTTAGATATCAATATTTTATCAATTATTTAACCCTGTATGATTTTCTGCTAACATTTAATTGTAAAATCTGTATTTCATTCCAGAATTCTTCAAAAATTATGAAATCCATACTTATTTAAGTTTGAAATATTCCGAGAATTTTAAAATTATTTCGGGAATTTTCAGAATTAGTTTCACCCGCACGTCGATTCGTTTAATTGATAAAAGCGGGTATAAAGTGCTTTTAGGAATTGTTTTAAAATTTTGAAAGTTACGTTTTTATAAATTTCGGGATATTTATAACATTTTAAGACTATTTCCGTAATTTTCTGAATTTATTTTAAGTGCAGCTCGGTTCGTTAACTGTAAATGCGGGTATAAGTTGCGTTTCAAAATTTATTTAAAAATTACGAAATTTACATTTTTATTAACTTCGGGATATTTATAATATTTTATAACTATTCTCGTAATTTTCTGAATTTGTTTTAAGGCACAACTTGGTTCTATAAATTATAAAAGGCGGTACAGAATTAAGTCTATAGTTATAAGAAGGGACACGTGTTGTACTCCGGTGAATCAATTGATTCGTGGTAGTTGCTAATTTGTAAAAATAAAAATGATAGTAGAGGCATAACCACACGCGCGGCTTAAACACAAGGGGGTTTTTGTCTCTCATCTTTTCTCCGAAATCTCTCTCTGTTCTACCCTCTCGGCTGTTTTCTCCCCTCTCTTATTTCTCGTTTCGTCGCCCATTCCTTCTTTCCGGTAAGCCTGAGCCGCCGTTCTATTTTCGGCGATTCGCCACCTGTCACCCCTGTTGTTTCAACCGCTTGTTCTCGGGTTTTTCTTGTGCAAATATATACATATACATACACGTGTATGTATGTATATATATTTACTTTTATGCCTCTGAAAATCTGCAGTGCTGTGTGATGAATCTGTTGCTAGCTGACTTGAATTTGTTCGAATTGTTTTAGGGAAATTCGAATGAATTCTTTATGGTTATCCGAATTATTTGGTTATTAAAAATATTTTTATTTTTGCAGGAAATTACTGATTAATCTTCGTGATGTAAATAAATATTGTGCAGAAAATTAATATTTATTCGGTGAAATTTATTTGGAAACCCGACTCGTGTCGGGCACCAATAAATTTTGCCGCCGTCGACGGTGAACATCGGTGAGTCGACGGTGGACGGTGATGACACGATTCTGAGTCCTTATATTTTTAATAAATATAATTCGTGGTGTGTTTTTATTCTGGACCGAAATAGTTAATTAGTAAATATTGAATCGTGATGGTTAAGTTGGTTGGGGTTACTAAATTATATCGGTGATTGGAATTTGCGAGTTGTGATTGGTTGTCGTGTTTTAAGTTGGATTGTTGTGGTTGAATTGACGTCGATTAATGTTTCGACGGGTAGTCCGATAAACAAAGGAGACGCTGCCCAATTTTTGGAAACTGAATTACGTAAATACGGAAACATATCCAATGAATATCGGGAAGTCGAGAGACTATATATATATATGTGTGTGTATGTTTTATACGAAACTTGGTTGTACAATGTGATGAAATATTTTGCCAAATCGATAACCCAGATTTCGTAAAATAAAGAGTATACGTATTTTCCGAAAACGAACACCGAACCAATTTTCAAGATTGTGAACCTTACTTGTTGCGGGTGTTATTATAATATACATAATTACGAGTCGGGTTTGAATATCGTTGGGTAAAATTGGTATCGAGGATATGTCAAGCATACCTAGATGTCTAACGTAGGGTATTTCGACCCTGTAGGTTCTAGTCGGGAAACCGAAAGTGGACGATGGACTAAAGATGACCTAGTAGCCAACCAGCGAGCTCAGTAGAGTTTCAACAGAAAAACCTGAGTATCAAAGTCGAATCCAATGTGATCTAGTGGTTGGACGTTAAAGCCTGAGCGGCAGAGTTGGCTCAGAATTGATCAGTAATAGTTGTAAAACCCTGTAAGTCAAGTATTTCTAAACCTTTTTCAAAATATAATGCAAATGTTTCCAAGTTCTCTCGTGAAATATTGTTAAGTGTTCAAAATTGCTTTGTTTTATATTGTAAGTACTTTGAATTATACAACCTTGAACCCGAATCACCTCATTTGATCTTTGAGCCATAAGTCTTAAATTTTTCATAAACCATCCTTTGTTCATTTTCAGATACCAAATCACACAAATATGACACTACTCCCCCAAAGGTACAACTATCAAACACCAAACACTGGAACAAAACTGTTTGAAAATACATAAACTTTTATACTCCAACCATTCTTTATAACATCAAAGAACTATACCTTGAAAAATCAGTATTCGTCCAATACCTGATCATTTTACGGACTGAAAACTGTTTCTTATACATACCTTGATATACCCTTGAGATATCCATGAGTTTCTTTATGTTTTCATTCAAGTGTTTAACGATCATTGATTATGATCTTGTTTATCGAATTATATTATTAATCATATTGAACTGCTTCAGAATTGGATAGTTTTTTTATATATGTGGACCAGATTCGTGGTCAGACCATATCTATGGTCAATTTAAGCCAATGTGTGCCTTGGATCCAGTAGTTAGAGCAGTGATGTGTGCTTTGCTCGGGGTTAGTGCGTGACTGATCAGCAACCTAACCTTGATTTTAAAAACTTCAAATGAATGTCCAATTCTTGTGATTGTTTAGCAATAAACTTGGTTCCTCTGAATCATCTCATTTGATCATTGATTAATCTCAATTATTGTCATTGTGACTTGCTGAGCTAGTTAGCTAGTTAGCTCACCCTTGCGATTCTTTTTATATATTTTACAGTTGGAAATGATACAGATGATAGTAAAGTTCCTCATTCCAAAGTGCGAGCTAGGATTCCAAATAGAGATGGATCGAGCTAGCAAGAGTTTATTGCGGTAGTGAGATAGTAAGATTGTAAGAATAATTTTATTATCAGTTGTAAGTTAAATTAGTCGGGATTTGGTACGATGTAATAAAAGTGAAGGTTGTGACTTATTTTCATACTTTAACCTGTTGCGATCCGTGGTTATATAAAGAAGGGTCATTGCAAATAATATCTTATATACAGGTTTATATGTTGTGGTTGTGTTGTGGACCCCAAACTTCTGACCCGGGTTTGGAGGGCGCCACAGGTTGGTATCAGAGCTACAGGTTATAAGTCACTGAAACAAGCCTAGATTGTCGGGATTGGGTAGAGGGTTAGGATTAGGTATAGGAAATAGAAAGATAAGAGGTTGTGAAATTAAGTGCGATTGTATAGTAGGTCTCCGGCACGGTTCGTATTGCGATTCGGGACTTTTAGCTTGTGACGTGATTTTAAGACAACAGCAATGGTAGATCCTGATTTCCCGGTATCATCTGTTCGTTTGGAGCCTTCCGTTCGAGGATCGGCATCTTCTCCCAGATTTGAATTGCACCTTGTTCTTCCATCGGTATTAATGGTACTACCTTCTGTTATGACAATCATATTTCTTCAAGCTATTCTATGTTATTCTACTACCACTTGATACGAGGCTACCTATTTAAGAACCCCCATCTGTTTATTCTTGTTTGACTGGATATTCGGCTGTGAGTATATCTCTTTAGTTTACCCTACAACCTGTTCTATACCCTCGGTTTAAAACTTGTCCTATGAAGCAATAGTACCTACTAGCATGGATTCGAGAGCTGCAGTAAATGGTGAGTACTGGAGATTTAAGTATTTCGGATGATAGCTGCTACCGGATTAAAAGAAGCCATTCGTGACTAGGCCACCCGTGATTAGTTTGTGGGATGGACTAGAGGAGTTTTGAAAGAGTTAGAGAGAAAAGTATAGATCTGGAATTTTCGTAGAATTAAATGATGGTGCTATGACAAATGCGATATGTAAAGTAGTGATGTGATGTGATATGAGCAAATTTTGGTTCTATAAAATAGACTTGCTGACTATTGGATAGTCTGTTCCCCTTAATGATTGCAAAGTTGATGATGGAAGTATTACCAGTATGGGAGCTTTGATGTGAAGCTACGAATAAGGTAATATGCAATGACAACTGAAGTTTTCATTGATTAAGGAAGGCAAATGGACTCGATAAAGGAGAAAAGGTAGATCGAAGTGAACGGACCTTTATGTGATTTTTTCTTTAATTTGGTACCTTGTTATAGGTCGGAAGGACAAAAACCAACTCATATAGTAAGGACAACCAGATTTGTGATTTTCAAAAATTTTAACAAGTTTTCGAAAAAGATTTTCCTTACAAAATTTCTAACAGCCTTTTTGAATAAAATAAGTTTTAAACCTTGGTTGTCAAGTCACCACTTCAGTTTCTTGTTTATTAAAAGACCCGAATTGCCTAGAAGGATACTTATTTCCGACTTAGTTAATTTAGAGAACCAAGTAACCTCCGATTATAAAGGAGTTGATTATTCCTCACAATAAGATACACATATTATTTGACAAAATTCACCACAGAATCAGTGTACGGAGTAACTATACATTCGATTACTAGGACTATCAGAGTTCGAAGAATTCATTGATTTAACAGAAGCCGGAGCATGACCGAAGAAGATTGGGAAGATTTCCAAATCTTTCCAAAAGAAAAATATTATTAACAAAAGGATCGTTATGTTGAATGATTCGCGGTTATTCTAAATTAAAAAGAGGAATGTTAGGTCACACACACACTGTAGAGGGGGTGAATACAGTGTATAGTACACTCAAATCGAACTTAAAGAACTTGAGTAACAGAAAACAAACTTTATTGAAACAATAAATTATGTTACAATATGGAACTGTTACCTCTCAGTGATGAACAAATATCACGAGAGCTGCTAGGGTTATATAGAATAATAACTTCGATAATGATAACACTTATAGTGTAAACCCTATGCCTGTGTTTATATACTACACAGTTACAAGATAATCGCTAATTGATATGGAATATAATTCTGCTTCCTAAAATATATCAATCAGATATCTTCTATTCCAAGTATTCCATTCTTCACGGAATTCCTTCTTCATGCATATCTCTTCTTATGTTTTATCTCTATCTTCTTTCCTTTAATCAGCTACTGTCCTTATCTGATCGTCCTTCAGCACTTAAGTTCTGATATCTATCTTCTGATGATTATCTCCTGATAATATGAGTACTGATATCCTTAAGTCCTGACTTCCAGTATAAGTACTGATCAACAGTTAAGTACTGATCTATCCTGTTCACACAAGATCTGAAAGCTAAACATAAGACATATTAGCCATGACATTATCAAATATATCTAACAATCTCCCCCAACTTGTAAATTAACAAAATATACAAGTTAAACAGATATTTGATGATGTCAAAAACATTAAGTACAAATGCATGAGAAATAGACTAGATAACTACAACTTACAGTCCTTAAAGTTTTACCAATTTCAACTTCTGACAACAACTTCAATCTGCATAAATATCAGAATTTAAGCAGTTGTAGATCTTCGACTTGGCTTCATCAACTTCTAATCTCTCTGATGTCAGGAGTTGTTCTGAGATAGTTCTTCAACAAACATTTCTCAGCATATCTTAGTTCATCAATCATTCTCCTTTTAACACCTTTAAGCTCTGTAGTATCTTTACCAGTTTGAAAGATTGCAGCTCTGAGATCATTAATCTTTGCTTTCCTTAACTCCTGGTCTAGTCTTATGACATAAGCTTTGTCAGATTCAAGATTGAATTCAAGTCCCTTAATACCAAGATACGTTCTGATCTGTGCAGTATTAGGCTTCATATCAACAATATCCCCATTGTGATCTCTGTACTTTGGAACATATCTGCTGTCAGACTTAACAGAATAAAGCCTTTTCTGTCTCTGAATCTGTTCTTTTAAGTAGTTTGCAGCAGTCTCTGTTATTCTGTCATCCACTTGAAGTAAGAAAAGTACATGCTCCAATTCTTCAAAATACTTCAAAGGAATGGCATTTTGTCTTATATGATAAACCCTACCATCTGTCATGAAATACAACATGATGTATTCTTTCAAGTAGGTATGATAAACCATCTGTACAGATTCTAGTTGATTCAATCTCTCAGGAGTTGCTCCAATACCTGGTTCACTCAAGGAAGTTGGATCATCGGTAGTGTTGTGTACTCTTCTTTCATCAGCACTTCCCAATCCAGTTTTATCTCTAGCTTCCTTTCCAGTAACTACTCTTGCTTCAAAACCACTTGGAGTAGTCTTCAAAGATTGAGTCTGTTTTGCTTTAGTGAATCCTGGTAGGAGTGTTTTAGATCTATTTTCTGATATCAAGTTAACTTGAGCACTGTCAGAGGTTACTTGCTTCTTCTGAATATCAGAACTTACAATTTCTTGACTCTGAACAACTTGATCCATGTCAGAGGTTTGTTAGGAATATATGTGCATTAGTTTGATGATATGTTTAACAAAACACTTAAGTAGAAATCTAGTGTTTGTAGCCTCAACGGATAAGACCACTTTGGCTATCCGTTGATGGTGTAGCTTTACTTAGAAATAAGTCTAGTGTTGTAGCACATTTCAGTCTCTGAATTTGAGATATAATTCTTAAATGTTGAGGGAAATTATAAGTCATGTTGACTACTAAAGGATATGCAGATAGGAAGGCCAATTGTAAATATTTCATGCCTTGTAATTTTGTATAAATGAAATGGTGTCAACGGATAACTTAAAGACCTTCAACGGATGAGAAACAAAGCTTCAACGGATGTCTCTAAAGCTTCAACGGATAACATCCTTCAACGGATGAGTGCATCAACGGATAGAGCTTCAACTGCTAACACATCAACGGATAAAGCCATCAACGGATGAAGGCTTCAACGGATGTTCTGTTAAATAGCAGTTGACAAGTGGTAGTTGTACCTACAAACAGAGGCACATGGGTTGACAGAGACAATTGAGATGTGGTAGCCTATTTCAGGAACATCAGAAAAAGCAGCCGTTCTACTCTAGTATAAAGAGGCAATAGTCAACAATGCACTAGAGTAAAATGGAGAAGAAACAAGTGGAGAACTTATTTTATTATTGTACTTTTTATCTTTGTCTTCACTTGTAAACTTGGTGTTATATAAACCAAGTAGCAGCTAGTAATTAGATAGAATTTTTCCAGAGCTGTTTAGAAAAATCTTGAGAAAAATTATCTAGTTTGTACTAGGATGCAGCTGTGATCAACTTCTTGAATCACAGATTTTCTGAAATACCATCTCTGGTGGAACAACAAATCCACCA
Source organism: Apium graveolens (assembly GCF_009905375.1). Classification (NCBI taxonomy): domain Eukaryota; kingdom Viridiplantae; phylum Streptophyta; class Magnoliopsida; order Apiales; family Apiaceae; genus Apium; species Apium graveolens. The sequence continues at coordinate 204,374,533 of NC_133651.1, read as the reverse complement.
GAAAAGTTTTTAAGGTCTGTTGTGTTCTGTACTTTTGTGCTTGAATATATATCTGTCTGTATTAGCTTAAAGCAATTCACACACTTGTTTATCTTAAACACACAGCCTTTGAAACTGCTCAAAACTTGAAAAGGTTTTGAGATTTACATTCAACCCCCCTTCTGTAAATCTCATTGTTAGTTCACTAGGAATAACAATTGGTATCAGAGCAGGCTCTTGACACACAAAGAGTTTAAAGTTCTTGGAAACTAACAAAGATGAGTAAGAAGGATATTGGAGTAAAAATCCCAGTTCTTGACAAAGACAGTTATCACCATTGGAAGGTGAAAATGCACCTTCATCTACTCTCCCAAGATGAAGGTTATGTAAACTGCATTAAGAATGGTCCTCACATTCCCCACAAAGTAGCCACAGTTGCTACAGCCACAATTGTTGTTGGTCAATCCATTCCAAAACCTAGAGCAGAATGGACAATGGAAGACACAGAAGAAGTCCACAAGGATAAGAAGGCTATGAACATTTTGTTTAATGGTCTTGACAAGGATATGTTTGATAATGTGATAAATTGCACAACTGCCAAAGAGGTTTGGGACACAGTTCAGCTACTGTGTGAAGGTACAGAACAAGTAAAAGAAAACAAAATGCAGCTTCTCATTCAACAGTATGAGTATTTTCATTTTGAAGAAAATGAATCTTTAAATGACACATTCAATAGATTCCAAAAGCTGTTGAATGGACTGAAGCTGTATGGTAGAGTGTACCAGGTGAAGGATTCAAATCTTAAATTTTTAAGATCCTTGCAAAGGAATGGAAACCCATGACTGTCTCCTTGAGAAACTCTCAAGATTATAAGGACTTCACTCTTGAAAGATTATATGGAATCTTGAAGACTTATGAACTAGAGCTGGAACAGGATGAGGTATTGGAGAAGGGAAGAAAGAAAGGAGGTTCAGTTGCCTTGGTAGCTGAAAATGAGAAAGAATGCAGACAAGAAACTGTGAGATCAACATTAAACTCCAAAGATGGCACAAGCAAATCAGAATCAAGCAAGGGTAAGGAGCAAGTTGCTGAGAATGAAGACAACTCCAGCCAAGATGACTCTGATGGTATTGATGAGCATCTTGCATTTCTGTCCAGAAGATTTGCAAAGATGAAATTTAAGAAAAACACTAGAGCCACTAAACCTCATAAGAACATGGTGGACAAATCCAAGTTCAAGTGTTTCAATTGTGGTATAAGTGGACACTTTGCAAGTGAGTGCAGAAAGCCAACTTCTGAAAAGAAGAAATTTGACCAAGTAGATTACAAAAAGAAATATTTTGATCTGCTCAAGCAAAAGGAGAAGGCTTTCATTACTCAAGAAAAAGACTGGGCAACTGATGGAGAAGAAGAGGATGAAGATGTGGAATATGTCAACTTGGCTCTCATGGCTGATTCTGAGGAAAATGAAGTTAGTTCATCAAGCAACCAGGTAATCACTACTAATTTAACACAGCTTACTAAAGAGGAGTGCAATGATGCTTTTAATGACATGTCTACTGAATTGTATCACTTGCGTGTGTCTCTTAAATCTCTTGCTAAAGAAAATAGTAGGATTAAAGAGAACAATCTGTTTTTAAGTAATAGAAATGCTGTGTTAGAAGATAAGTTGATTGATCTAGAGAAAACTAAGCTACATTGTATATCTGTTGAAAATGAACTAGCTGAATCTGTTAAGAAAGTAGAAATACTTTCTAATCAATTAGAGAGAGAGCAAGAGGTGATTAAAGCCTGGAAGACATCTAGGGATGTTAGTGCTCAAATTGTCAAGGTCCAAGGAATTGAATCATTTTGTGAGACTGCCTGGGATAAAAACAAAAAGAAAATAGAATTAATTGATGGGCTGTCAACGGATGTGGAATCAACGGATGATGAAAATTATCCGTTGAAGGAAGAAAATGAGCATCCGTTGAAGGTTCCTCAATTAAAACAGGCAGATGTTTGTAACAGTGAAAATCTAAAGAAACTCAACAAAAAGTTTGGTTCAACTTCCAAGAACTTTGTCAAAGAAGAAGCAAGCACATCCAAAGATTTCAGTAAGGTGAATATAGGACACATGACCTTAGAACAGTTAAAGAATAGGCTCAAAGTGGTTGAGGATAAAAAGGAAACTAAAAGGAAATCTCATAGAAATGGGAAGGTAGGGGTTAACAAACATAACAATTAGACACCTGATAAGTATGCTCCTAGAAAAAGCTGTGTGCATTGTAATAGTGTTAATCATCTATCTGCTAATTGCAAATCTATTAAGAAATCTCCCATACCTGTACCCTCTTCCATGCCTAATATGTCTGCATCACCTCTGCATGCTATGCCTGTTATGTCTCAACAGAATCCTTATACACATTTTGCAAACATGCCATATTTTAACAATCCTTATCTTGCTGCATTTAGTATGCCTCAAATGCCATACAATATGCCTATGTGGAATAACATGTTTGCACAATCCATGCCTTATCAAATTCCAAATGTGCTAAATGATTCTGTGACTAACCCTACACCTCAACCAACTACATCTAAGATCAAGGTTGACTCAAAGTTACCTAAGTCTAAAGATGCAGGAGGAATGAAGTCTAGGAGAAAGGCTAACATAAATGGACCCAAGGAAACTTGGGTACCAAAATCAACTTGATTGATTTTATGGTGTGCAGGGAAACAGAAGAAATCTATGGTACTTGGACAGTGGCTGTTCAAGACACATGACAGGAGATTTCTCCCTGCTCACAGAGTTTAAGGAGAGAGCTGGCCCTAGCATAACCTTTGGAGATGACAGCAAAGGGTTTACTATGGGATATGGCTTGATTTCAACAAGGAATGTCATCATTGATGAAGTTGCATTAGTTGATGGTCTTAAGCACAACTTACTGAGCATCAGTCAACTATGTGATAGAGGGAATACAATTTCCTTCAATTCTGAAGCCTGTGTTGTCACCAGTAAGAAAGACAACAAAGTGGTTCTAACTGGAGTTAGAAAAGGAAATGTGTACATAGCTGACTTCAACTCTACTGATGCAGAATCTATTACTTGTCTCTTCAGCAAAGCAAGTCCAGTTGAAAGTTGGCTATGGCACAAGAAGCTATCCCATTTGAATTTCAAGACAATGAATGATCTAGTCAAAAAGGACTTAGTTAGAGGAATTCCTCTTGTTGAATTCTCAAGGGATGGTTTGTGTGATGCTTGTCAGAAAGGCAAACAAAGGAAAGCATCATTCAAAAAGAAGCTTGAAACAACAATTGATGAACCATTACAGCTGCTACATATGGATTTGTTTGGACCAGTCAATGTATTGTCAATTGCAAGAAAAAGATATTGCTTAGTGATTGTAGATGATTTCTCAAAGTTTTCATGGGTCTATTTTCTTGGATCAAAGGATGAAGCAAGTGAAATCATTATCAATCACATCAGGCAAGTCAATAATCATCCTGACTTGAAGGTTAGGAATATCAGGAGTGACAATGGAACTGAGTTCAAGAATTTGACAATGAGGCTGTTCTGTGAAGAAAATGGAATCATGCATGAGTTCTCAGCTCCAAGAACACCTCAGCAAAATGGGGTAGTTGAAAGAAAGAACAGATCTTTAATTGAGGCTGCTAGAACAATGCTTGAAGAATCAAAGTTACCAACATATTTCTGGGCTGAAGCTGTTAATTGTGCCTGCTACACTCAGAATATTTCTTTGATCAATCAAGCTAAAGGCATGACTCCTTATCAGTTGTTCAAGAGAAGAAAACCAACTCTAAACTTTCTTCATGTCTTTGGATGTAAATGCTTTATACTGAGAAATCAATCTGACCATAAAGGGAAGTTTGATGCAAAGGCTGTTGAAGGGATATTTGTTGGTTACTCAGCTGGAAAATCTTATAGGGTCTACAATCTAAGAACCAACATTGTTATGGAATCTGTGCATGTTGTGTTTGATGATAAAAAGATTGATGGACTAACAGATGAGGGACACCATGAGAGACTCAAATTTGACAACATTGAGATATATTGTGATGACAGTGAAGAAGAGACTGATGGAGATGACACTTCAAAAGGGATTCAAAACATGCCCTTGGATAATGCACAAAATTCTTCATCCGTTGATAGAGGCAATGCAGTATCCGTTGAAAGACATAATGCATCATCCGTTGAAGTACAAAATGAAGCATCCGTTGATCATAGTTCATCAACGGATAATCGATTTACATCATCAGTTGATAGAACTCCAAGTTCCCTGCAAAGGACCAACAACTCAGGGGGAGTTTCAACTAATCAACACTCTATCTCACATCATGACAATACTGAGGCCACCTCATCTAGAGTATATCTTCCACCTCAAAGGAAATGGACCAAGAATCATCCCTTTGAACTGATCATTGGTGATGCATCATCTAAAGTGCAAACAAGAAGAGCTACTCAAGATGAATGTCTGTATAGTAGTTTTCTATCTCAGGAGGAACCTAAGAAAGTGGAAGAAGCTTTATTGGATCCAGATTGGATATTAGCTATGCAGGAAGAGCTGAACCAATTTGAGAGAAACAAAGTTTGGAAGCTGGTACCCAAACCAAAGAACAAGAGTCCTATTGACACAAAATGGGTATTCAGAAACAAGATGGATGAAAATGGCATTGTCATAAGGAATAAAGCCAGATTGGTTGCTAAAGGCTATTCTCAACAAGAGGGAATAGATTTTGATGAGACATATGCTCCTGTTGCAAGACTTGAAGCCATCAGAATTTTTCTAGCCTATGCAGCCCATGCTAATTTCAAAGTCTATCAAATAGATGTCAAGAGTGCATTTCTAAATGGGAAATTGGAGGAAGAAGTTTATGTAAGTCAACCTCCAGGGTTTGAAGATCCAAATTTTCCAGACTATGTGTATTATCTGTTGAAAGCACTCTATGGACTGAAGCAATCACCTAGAGCCTGGTATGAAACCTTATCAAAATTCCTTTTGGAGAATCACTTCACTAGAGGTACTGTTGATAAAACTCTCTTCTTTAGGAATGTTAATGGCTCTAGTATACTTGTTCAAATTTATGTAGATGACATAATATTTGGATCTACAGATGATAAGCTTTGTAAAAAGTTTGCTAAGCTAATGCAAAGTAATTATGAAATGAGCCTGATGGGAGAACTAACCTATTTTCTTGGTTTACAAGTTAAACAAGTTAGTGATGGAATTTTCATTAGTCAAACTAAATATATTTATGATCTTTTAAAGAAGTTTGACTTAATAGAATGTTCATCTGCAAAAACTCCCATGGCCACTGCCACCAAACTTGAATTAAATAAGACTGAAAGGTCTGTGGACATTACAAGTTATAGAGGCATGGTTGGTTCACTTTTATATTTAACTGCCAGTAGACCAGATATAATGTTTTCTACATGTCTCTGTGCTAGATTTCAAGCTGACCCTAAAGAATCTCACTTAGTAGCTATTAAAAGAATTTTCAGATATCTCAAGGGGACTCCAAATCTAGGAATTTGGTACCCTAGAGAGTCGGGTTTTGATCTAATTGGCTACTCAGATGCAGACTATGCAGGTTGCAAAATAGACAGGAAAAGTACAACAGGCTCCTGCCAATTCCTGGGAAACAAGCTTGTATCGTGGTTTAGCAAAAAGCAAAATTCAGTCTCTACTTCTACAGCTGAGGCTGAATACATTGCTGCTGGAAGTTGCTGCTCTCAAGTGTTATGGATGAGGAATCAACTCCTTGATTATGGACTACATGTTGATAGAATTCCTATTTTTTATGACAACACAAGTGCCATAGCCATAACAGAGAATCCTGTGCAGCACTCAAGGACCAAGCACATTGATATCAAGTACCACTTCATAAGGGAACATATGATGAAAGGTACAGTGGAACTTCATTTTGTTCCAAGTGAACAACAAATTGCAGACATATTTACCAAGCCACTTGATGAATCAACATTCACAAGATTGGTAAGTGAGCTAGGTATGCTTAATTACTCTTAAAATTCATGTCCTTATTGCAATTTGAATTGAAGCCAGAAATGTATTAGCTGCAAGAACAAGTTTGATTTTTAACATAGATTATTCCATCAACGGATATTCCCTATCCGTTGAAAGTCAAAATTGTTCTATCAACGGATGTTCATTATCCGTTGAAAGTCATATACATTTCTGGAATTTTTATCCGTCAACGGATAAAACTGAAGTGCTCTTCAACGGATGACAGTTTACCTTATCCGTTGAAATATCACATCAGTCGATTCAAGTGTTTCACAGCCGTTGATTCTATTGTCTTAACCGTTGATACTCATACATACAGCTGTATGCATTTGTTTTAAAGGTAGTTTTTAGAATACTTACAGTTTATTCTTAAACGGCTGAAATTCACTTACATATATTTATTATTTAATCTCTTATTTATTTTTTTTTTAATTTGAGAAAGTATATAAGCCCTTCTGATTTTTCATTTTTACTTTACGCTTTCTTGAAATTTCAAAGCTTTTACCATTTTCTCTCTGCAAAACCTTCAAGTTATTCTCTGCAATTTCTACTCACAACAATGGCACCAGTAGTAAAAATTATGTCTCAATCTGGGTTCATCTATGAGAAGAACAATTTCATAGCTTTGGTAGAAAAGAATGAAGCCCACTCAGATTATCACAAAATGATGGACTTCATCAAAAACTGTAAACTTAGCTATGCAATGCTGGAAGCCCCAACGATTTACTGTGAAGTAGTTGAGGAGATTTGGACAACTGCTGAGTTCAACTCCATAGATATGACAATCTCCTTCACTCTCAAAGGTAAAAATCACTGTGTTAACTGTGATGACTTACTAGCATATTTTAAATTACCTGAGAACAATGCCATGACACCACACACTGATAATGATGTATCCAGCATGTTAGATTCCATAGGTTATTCTCTTAACTCTGCTAGTTTAGGGAGTATTAGAAGAAAAGGCCTTAGGAAAGAATGGAGTTTTCTTGGGGATGCCTTTATCAAGGTTTTCTCTGGGAAAATTAGCAATTTTGATGCCATAACTTCATCTCTTGTTAATATGCTCTATATGCTTGTTTCTGATAGGTATTTTAATTTTAGCAACTATATTATGCTAGAATTGGGTACTAGATTAGGTAACCAAGCTAATAGACCTAATAACATCTATTATGCTAGATTCTTTATGTTATTGGCTAACCATGTTGCTGAAGGTTTGGTCATTACAAATGAGAATAATAAACTCAAGTGCTGGGCACAAGAGAAAAGAGTTCTTGCAGATTTATTGAGAATGGATCTCAACAACAGTGTGCCATTGGTATATTTACCAATCATGAATGCACCACAGGTAGGTGAGGTAATTGCTTCTACAACTCCTACTTCTTCCAACCCCTCTATTTCTTTATCTTCTAGTGTGGCCATGGAATCTGTGACAATGCCCCAACAGATTCCTACCAAGGTCACCAAAACTAAACTTTCAAAATCAAAGACAAAGAAAACCACCTCTGTTGTTTCTCAAAAGACAACAGTTGTAACACCTACCATTAACCCTGAGGGGAGTGAACAGGGTGTGAGTGGTGAGGGGAGGGGTGAACATCAAAGAAACCCCCAGGATAAGGAAGGAGAGATAAGTGCTTCCCAAGCTAGCCAAGCCACAGTTTCTCAAAAAGCTGTGGTGGTTGAAAAGGTTACTAGCATATCCCTAGCTGCATCCTCCCAAAAGGATGTAACTATTGAAAATAGTTCCCAACCAGGAACACACAAACGAGGGAGGGACACTAAAGCCAAACACTCACCAACAAAAGCCTTTATTAGAAGAAAGAGAGCTAGAACCCAATCTTCTACACAGGGTGCACACACTGCACAGATACATCCATCTATATCTATGCCTTTTCAAACTCAGTTTGATGTGGCTCCAACAAATGTGGAGTCACAGCCCCATTCTCTCACAATTAACACACATCAATCACCACACACTTCTTCACCATCTCTAGATGTGGATATGTTATTCCCATCAATTCTTGATTCTCCCTCTTTACAACTCAGGGAGGAGCCCCACTCAAATACAGGTGATCATCATCTTTTAGATGATTTGTTGGATCACCCGCAAATTCTTTCAGATGTAATTGAAGGATCTGTGTCACCAAAACTCATATCAATCTACACAGATTCAACAGTTATATCACTTTCAATTTCTACTTCTTTTCCTTCTTCAACGGATATCACTCATCCGTTGACAAGTGGTTGTTCTTCAACGGATAAGCTTAACAGCAGTTATCCGTTGATACCATCAGTTTCACCTTCAACGGCTATCCCTCATCCGTTGATAGTCTCTACACACACAACTGAAATAATTCCAAGTGTAGAAGACTTGATTACTGTACAATCACTTCTAGGACTGAGGGAAGGGAGTGACAATTTGAGTGAGAGGCTGGGTTGCTCCCAGGCAAAAGGAGAGATTGAGAGCTCAAATATGCATGCTATTTCTTCCAGCATGGCAAAAGTAAGTGAGAGGAGTACCACCTTAGTAGGTGAAGGTGAGGGAGTGAGTTGTGTGAGCCAGGGGGAGCCCCTGATGCAAGAACATAGAGAAAATGAGAGAAAGGCAGGTACAGCGGATATAAGGATGGATCCAGCCATTGCTAGTGAGTCAATGATTATGAATGATGCTGAAAAGGAAAGACAATTTCAGCAACATTACAAAGCTGTAATTGATAACATTTCCTTGGATGCTGACACTTTTACTCATCCTATTTCAGCCTATCAAGTATTGGCTGCACAGGGCAATGTGGAGGCAGAAAAGACACTACATCTAGTACATACAACAACATCTCTTCAAAGGGACAAAACTGCTATTAACAAGATGCCTTCAACAGCTGGTGAGTCATTTGAAGAATTTGGAGTAAATTCTGATGATGATGACTTTGTTTCTTCTGATGGAAGCATGAACTTAGGGGGAGATGAAGGCCCTAGTTCTATTCCAAATCTACCTGAATGGGCCTTCACAAAGGAGTCTACAACAAGGCAATTCAATGTCTCCTTAGTCAAACAAATCAGTACTATCAAACATGCCATTCAGAAAACTTCTCATGCTGGTACAAAGGCTATCCTTACAGCTCACTTGGACTCACTGCATCTCATGAAGTTGCAGCAAGTAAGACAGAATCTGAGTGTGGATGAACTCAGAAAGGATATTGCTGACTTGAAATCCTACAATTCTGAAAAATTGGATTCAGTCATGCCCTTTGGTACAATGCAGGACATTTTGTTGAGATTGAAAAAGGAATCACATACTGAAAAGAGGCTGGCCAAATTGGAAGACAGTGTTCAAGTTATTGAAGATTCTGTGGCCACCATTCTTCACAACCAACAATCTCAAACAAATCTACTTATGCAGCTGGCAAAAGCACAGGGCTTGACCCCTCTCCTTGATGATAACAAAAAGGGGGAGAGTAAAAGGGAAGGGGAAGGAGAGCCATCTACAAAAATCCAAATATCTAAAGTGCTAGTTCCTGCCATCACTACTTCTCCAATCATTCAAATCAAAGGAAAGCCTGATGGAATTGATTTAATCCAGCTAGCAGCAGCTGAAATTCAAGTGAAAGAGCAAAGGAGGAGAATTGATGAAAGGATGCAACAGCTGTTTGGCTCAACACAAGATAAATCAATATCTGTGAAACATAGCACAAAGGTTGAACCAATCAATATGGAGCACAAGCCAGAAAGGAGAAATAAGGTTGGAGAGACTTCTTTCAAGAATCTAAAACCTATGGTTCTCAAGCCCAACACCAGATCCAGCAAGGACTCCACAAAGAACCCTTTAGACTTTGCTCAGATGAAAGAAGTGGACTTTCCTCTTCCAAAGCCTGATGAAGACAAAGTTTTGGGTACAAGCATCATAAAACACAAGGAGACCATGGATGAGGCAGTAAGGAGAAACATGGCTATTATCTTTAGAGAGGGAAAGAGCATATGTGTGATGCAAGGACATCCCAAATTCTCAATAGCCAAGAAAGAAGAAACCAAAAGGTTAAAGAAAGAAGCTGAAAAACTCAAGGCTGACAAAAGAGCACAAGCAAAGCTTGAACAAAAGCTAAAGTCAAGTCTAGTTGAAAATAAGAAAGGAATTGAAGTCAGGGGTGAAGACAAGATTGCAAACTTAGATGAGGTTTTTGGGAGTATATTTGGTGAAAGCATGGAGGAAAAAGAGGAATGGCAGAAGGGAAACAGAAGAAAGGCCAAGACACATAGAAGGAGTGAAGGCAACACTGAAGAAACTAAATCTCTACCTTCCATACCTGAACCCTTTATTGCTGATCCCACTATAAACATCCATGGTGAACCAATCATCCCAAAAGAGGAACCTATTGATTGGGACACCATCAATTTGCCTACCTTTTTAACCACTCTTCCACTACCAAAGAAACAGAAAAGAAAATCCAAATCTACACCTCCCCTAAACTCTAAGAAATTCACTCAAAAACATAAACCTAACCCTAAGCCACCCATTTCTAAAGATGATTATGTTCACATCTGTGACATAAAAGAAATTTCAGACATTGAACTCTATCTGGATGAGCTGGAGGATGTAAGGGGAATTGCTGCTTACAGACAGCTACCAGAGAGATTGGTGTTCAGATACAAAGGAGCTGGGGAAAGAACATGGCCTCTCCACAGAATTGTGAATGAAGGCTACTCTACCTTGATCAGAGTCTTTTCAGCCATACAAAAGGATTCTGGCTTTACCAGGACTGCCAAGACTGAAATTCTCAACAAGATTGCCAACATAAGGAAAACTTGGAGGGAGCCCAATGCTTTGCCCAGAACCTTACTCATTCAAGAAAGGGGAAATACAATTCACAAATCACCTCATTGGTTGATGGAATTCAGAGATGATAAAGGAGTCAGAAGATTTTTCAGACTTGAAGACCAACTCAAGATTGCCAGCAATGAAACTCTCAAAGAAATGCAATCTAAGTTGGATATCAGTGATGAAGATGAAGCTGAATTCTTCAGACAACTCCAACTCCAAATTGAGGAAAATGACAAAGGGTTAGGTAAGAAAACCAGGGATCAAAGAAGAAAAAGATGATTTGCTCAGGCTAGAGGAGCACCCTTGGAAACACTGTAAATCTTCAATTACCTTCTAGTACATACACTTTTGCAGCACTTTTAAATTTCTACTTAGTTTCAATTCATATATTTGTTAAGTGTTTTGTTATCATCAAGTTAACCTTGAATTTATGTCTACAATTCTTATAGACATAAATAGGGGGAGATTGTTAGGAATATATGTGCATTAGTTTGATGATATGTTTAACAAAACACTTAAGTAGAAATCTAATGTTTGTAGCCTCAACGGATAAGACCACTTTGGCTATCCGTTGATGGTGTAGCTTTACTTAGAAATAAGTCTAGTGTTGTAGCACATTTCAGTCTCTGAATTTGAGATATAATTCTTAAATGTTGAGGGAAATTATAAGTCATGTTGACTACTAAAGGATATGCAGATAGGAAGGCCAATTGTAAATATTTCATGCCTTGTAATTTTGTATAAATGAAATGGTGTCAACGGATAACTTAAAGACCTTCAACGGATGAGAAACAAAGCTTCAACGGATGTCTCTAAAGCTTCAACGGATAATATCCTTCAACGGATGAGTGCATCAACGGATAGAGCTTCAACTGCTAACACATCAACGGATAAAGCCATCAACGGATGAAGGCTTCAACGGATGTTCTGTTAAATAGCAGTTGACAAGTGGTAGTTGTACCTACAAATAGAGGCACATGGGTTGACAGAGACAACTGAGATGTGGTAGCCTATTTCAGGAACATCAGAAAAAGCAGCCGTTCTACTCTAGTATAAAGAGGCAATAGTCAACAATGCACTGGAGTAAAATGGAGAAGAAACAAGTGGAGAACTTATTTTATTATTGTACTTTTTATCTTTGTCTTCACTTGTAAACTTGGTGTTATATAAACCAAGTAGCAGCTAGTAATTAGATAGAATTTTTCCAGAGTTGTTTAGAAAAATCTTGAGAAAAATTATCTAGTTTGTACTAGGATGCAGCTGTGATCAACTTCTTGAATCACAGATTTTCTGAAATACCATCTCTGGTGGAACAACAAATCCACCAGAAAAGTTTTTAAGGTCTGTTGTGTTCTGTACTTTTGTGCTTGAATATATATCTGTCTGTATTAGCTTAAAGCAATTCACACACTTGTTTATCTTAAACACACAGCCTTTGAAACTGCTCAAAACTTGAAAAAGTTTTGAGATTTACATTCAACCCCCCTTCTGTAAATCTCATTGTTAGTTCACTAGGAATAACAAGGTTATTTTAAGAACTTTTCTTGAAGTCAGAGCAAGATCATCTTTTCCATCAGTAATTTCTTCTTCCTCAGGAGGTACATAAGGCTTGATAGGTTCACCAACCTTTTCTTTACCCTTGGATCTTGGATCTATCTGTGGTTGTGATCTAGCCAAAGTTTCTTCAGTATGTATCATTTCTTTGATCACAATGCCTTTAGGTTTTGGAAGTAACTTTTTACCAGAAGCTTCAGATTTAGATGTGACTTTCTCTGATTTAAGTCTGGCTTCTTCTTCCTTTAAACTTTCCAAGTCCATCCCTGGATTTTCTTGAAGAAATAACTGTCTTGACATTTCCTCATCAAGATCTAGAAGTTCATTAGAACTTATCCTTTTACCAGCAGCAGAACTTATTCTTTTCCCAGTATCAGAACTTGTTCTGTGACTATCTTGTCTTGATGTAAACCTTCTACCTTGACTATGACCACTACCCATTCCAGAGTTTCCTTGGTCATCTTTTCCATCATCCTTTCCTTGTAGTGTCTTGTTGGTTTTGCATTTGGACTTAATTACCTTCTCCCCCTTTTTGGCATCAGCAGGTAATAAAAGAGAGATAAGTAGTTCCACTGAGGTCTGGATTTCAGTAAGTTGCGATTGCTGAGAAGCTTGATTTATCAGAATTTGATCAATCTGAGCTTGTTGCTTCTCTTGAGTTTTCTCAATATAAGCAACCCTGTCAATGGTAGGTTGGAAGAACTTTTTCCTATCAATTTTCCAAACTTGTTCCTATTTGATAAAGTTCTCCTGAATCTTGTGTAGCTCTGCATGAGTGGTAGAATGAAGACCTTGTAGATGTTTAGTACTCAATGCAGTGACTCTAAGCTGGGTTTTAAAATCATCAGAATGTAACATTTCATCAGCTTTAGTCAAGTGCTCAGCAAGATGTAAAGCATTTGGAACACATGAAACTGAGTTCCATTCCTTAGTCCACTCCTGACCTGTAGGAGTTTCACTCCAAGGTACTGGTGCATCCCTAATAACAAACTCCTTTACCAATTCAGACTTAGGAAGAGTCAGTGGAGGAGTATGTCCTGAAGGACCTGCTTCATCAGCATCTACAGTTGTAGCAGCCTCACCAGTATCTCCAACATTTGCAGCATCAGAACTTAGAGAATCAGTATCTTCTGATAAGACAACAGTGTGAGTAGCAATGGAGGCTTCAGCATCCTCTAATTGCTGATCTGATATTAAGTTCTGATCAACAGCCATATCCTGATGCTCACCTAAAATCTGATCATCAGCATCTTGATGCAGAGAAGGTGTTAGTGATAACTCAGGAGTTTGAACAGCATCAGTAACAGGTGTTGTGGAAGGATTATTTGCTGTTGGAGCTTCTAAGAAAAGTATTTCAGGCACAACCAGGTTCTGAATATCAATTTCAGCACTTGTGCCTGGATCAAAAGAGACACAGAAGGTGAATTAGCCTTGTCAGATACAGGTTCCTGAGATGGAGTTGATGGAGAAGAAGTGACTGGAGCAAATTCCTTGTCTTGTGAGATCAGAGATGCCTGATCCCCTTCCTTAGCTGCTTCCTCCTCATCATCTGAAACTGGCCTTTGTGCCCTCTGTTTCTTGTACTTCCTTGTTGATTTGGATTCCTTGGGAGTTTCAGGAACCGTCATACGTCTAAGCCTCTTGAGAAGCCTAGAACCCCCAATTGCAGAATCCTTCTGAGAAGTTGCCTTCTCAGCTTCATTTACCACAGGTTATGAAGAAGGAATCTGATCCTCAGAATCTGATTGATCTCTCAAAGTAATTCTCCTCCTCTTTTGAGGTGTGTGAGGAACAGTCTTTGTTCTCTTTGGCTTAGAGGATGTAGGCGTCACAGTAGGTGCTGAAGAAGAAGGTTGAGCAGTCTGTGAAGCAGAGAGATAGGATTGGAGATAAGTTCTGAGGGTAGGTTGAGTAGAATGAGAGGTAGGTTCTGAGGTTGATGGATTTTGGGTGGTTGGAGGTGGTTGAACATCAGAGTAAACAGATCTATAGGTATCAGGATCAGCATTTACCAGGATCTGTTTTACAGACTTAGGAATCTGTAATGATCTAACCATTTTCTTCTTAGTATCAGTATTTACTAGATCATGAAAGTACCTTTTTGCAACCTTAAAAGGTGGGGTTTGGGTGCTGACTAACTGAGGTTCATCAGTACAATAAGTGTAAATAAGTTGACAGAATCTAGCAAAATAAACAACATCTCGATCCTCTGTCATCCTATCCCCAATAAAACCAATTAAAGCAGTTGCAAAATCAAAATGAGTTTGATTGATAATTGCATACCCGATGTGCTGACTCATAATGGGAATAGCATCAAAATTTGAACACTTGTCGCCAAAAGCCTTGGTGATGCAATCGAAGAAGAAACTCCATTCTCTTCTGATATTAGCCCGTTTCAACTGTCCAAGTTTTGTCAGACTCTTTTCATATCCCAAATCAGTCATTAACCCCCGAAGTTCTGATTCCTCTGGTATAGAGAAGGTACAATCTTCTGGAAGATGTAATGCTCTTCGTACTGTACCAGGAGTGACTACATAGGATGAATCACCCACTTGGAAGATAATACTGGGAGTGCCTCGTTTACCACCATCATCAAAAACTCCAGTCCTCCAGAACCGCAGAACTTGTTGACTTGAAAATAATTCAGGCTGAGTTAAGGCGTACCCAACCTCACTATGTGCAAGAAGATCTTGCACAAAGTGCAATTCAGATGGAGCTTCAGCATGATCAAGAATTGCAGAATAGTTGTTTGGAACAAACTTTGCTCCATCAATGATTAAATCCTTTGGTGCCATGTGAAAAAATATTGAGATTCAAGTATGCCTGTTAGGTGTTTGAGATAATGTCTGTATGAAAAACCAACGTGAGAAAGAATGAGAAGGAGAGTAAAAGTAAGAAGAGAGATAAAGTATAAAGAAAATAAAAGATTAAAGAAATCTTCTCTCTGTTGTTCTTATACTCTGAAAAAAAATGTTACCGTTGGACACCTGTCAGACATGCAGTAATAACGGATAGTTACTGGGCTCGAGAAAATAGGAATGATTACTTACCCAGTTGCCTTGTTTCAAGGAAAAACCATTTCATTTATCAAGAGACACAGTTTTAATTCAAAATTTAAACCGTTAGCACTGATTGAATTATTTTTCACTGCAACATTGATATTCTGAAAATGAATCATGTTAAAAATGACCGAGATAATTTCGATGAATAAGTGCTGACAAAGAATCAGAACTTAAATAAAGACAAAATTTAAATGGTCATCAGAATATCAAGCAGGATTTAACAACACAAGATAAAATAACTCAGAGACAAAATCTTGAAGTAAAAACAGTTTTCATTAATATATCAAGTCAATACATATATGAAATAGAAAGTACATCAATACAAGATTTTCCCTAAGCTTCTAATCCTAACGTCAACAGCTTTAGTCCTAGCTAAGAAGCCTGACAAAGCTGAGGATGAAGAAGAACAGGAAGAAGACGAGATTAAGTCATCTTCCTCTTCCTATCTTCGACGAACAAGATGGCGAGTCGTATGATTCGCTCTTGCTGACGGATAGCTTCCCGCCTTTCCTCCTCCAGGCGCTCCAGATGGCGATGATAATCCATCTCGAAGAATAGAAGGTGAGCCAGCACCTCCTGTGGGACAGAGTCCCAGATCTCCTCAGGAATGACTGTTATATGGCACTCCTGCTGCCACTCGGCACAACTGAGCTCCATGGTGAAGGTTTGTGTGTTCAAAAACATGTTGTATCGAACCATTGTGTTTTTGACAGAAGAAGGAGGATAAGTGTGTGAGAAGAATGTGATCGAAAGACTGATGTGAAGTGGTTGTTTAAATAGGCAAAAGAATGCCAAGAGACGCAAAGATATTTAATGCTGACAGGTAGAATTAATTCTACCTTGGCTCCCTAGACTTTGAAAAAGAATAACAGTCATTGGAAAGAGGAATCATGGTCTAGACCGCACAAAACACAAGAAACAGTGGACTGTTCAAGTACAAAACCATTAATCCTAATCATAGTGACTATTAATCTTCCACTTCAACATATGCGAGTACAAACTGAGACTGTTAGTAAATTTCATTCAAAGATAAGCCAAGTAAAGGATTAGACTGAGAAATCAGAACTTAGACCTATACCAGAACTTAACAGTCATCAGAACATAATTTCTTAACTCGAAAAAGTAATGCTCATCTTAGTAAATCCTCATACAAGTTCTTAGTTATGAACGTCAGAACTTAACCATCAGAACGTGTAACTAGAACTTGTCCTCAGAATTTGTGCAAAAATGACACAATGACTGTTTATCTAAAATAACATAGACCACCACAGAAATTTTCATCATTCAGATGGAGTGATTAGTGTGTGCATTAAGCTAAAAACAGACAAAGAGTAAAGTCTGATTCACTTCAGTATATCTTAGAAATAAGGCAAAACTGAAATTTTGCTAAAGATCTGTCATTGTCCTGAAACCTACTGATGAATGAGTTCATGCTTGAGTCCACCTCAACTGTGTTGTGCTCATTTTATGCATCTTTTGAAATTCTATTTTACAGTGGCTTCTCAGTGTAAGTGAGTCACGACTGTTTATTAGAATTTATGCTATTATCAGAGTATTTCTCCAGTAATCATAGAGTGTGAAAAGTCACCAAGAAAATATTTTGCTTTTCTAATGCATATTTACTTAATACCAGCAATGCACTTGGGTCGTCCCTTTCACATTTTTACTCTAGATCTCAAAGGAGTACCTGATTTTATTCTTTAATCTTTTTGCTTTTTCTTTTGATAAGGGAGGTTTATCAGCACTTAGTACATTCAGCAGTTTAACTAGTATCAGAACTTAACAGATGAGTAGCATTATTCTAATTTGTGACTTAGTAATAAGATATACAAAGTGAACTTAACTAAGCTCAGTTATCAGAATTTGCTAGTGTCATAAGATTTCCATTGAAATAATTACTTCTTCCATGGAGTCATTTGTTTATTGAAGATTACTAGGTCAGTATCTAGCACAGTTATCCTCATAGGATTGAATAGGTACTAGAACAAACATATCACTTATCAGAGTTTAGAAACATATATCAGACAATAGTCAGTACTTAAAGACATTTATCAATTAAGCACAGAATACACAATGATATTAATTCTGTAAATACTGAGCATAAAGTCTGATAACACAGAACAAGTCTAAGCAGATTTAAAGAAAGAACCTGAAACCATTCCAAGTTCATTTACCAATCTTGTAAAAGTAGCTTCACATAATGGTTTTGTGAAGATATCTGCCAACTGTTGATCTGTGGGAACAAAATGCAATTCCACTGTACCTTCATCCACATGTTCCCTGATGAAGTGGTACCTGATGCTGATGTGCTTTGTCATTGAGTGTTGAACTGGATTACCTGTCATAGCAATAGCACTTTGATTATCACAGTAAATAGGGATTTTGAAATATGTTAACCCATAATCCAGTAACTGATTCTTCATCCAAAGAATCTGTGCACAACAGCTTTCTGCAGCAATATACTCTGCTTCTGCAGTTGATGTGGAAATTGACTTTTGTTTCTTGCTGTACCAAGAAACCAATCTGCCTCCAAGAAATTGGCAGCTTCCACTTGTGCTTTTCCTGTCAATTTTGCAACCTGTAAAATCTGCATCTGAGTAACCTATTAGTTTAAAATCCGATTCTCTAGGATACCATAATCCCAGAGCAGCTGTTCCTTTAAGATACTTAAAGATTCTTTTTACAGCTGTTAAGTGAGGTTCTCTTGGATCTGCTTGAAATCTTTCACAAAGACAGGTAGCATACATGATATCAGGTCTACTAGCAGTTAGATAGAGTAGAGAGCCAATCATACCTCTGTAGTCAGTAATATCTACTGATTTACCGGTATCCTTATCCAGTTTTGTTGCAGTGGCCATTGGAGTGGATGCACTTGAACAATCTTGCATTCCAAATTTCTTTAGCAAGTTTCTGGTGTACTTGGTTTGACAAATAAAAGTGCCTTCCTCATTCTGCTTGACTTGAAGGCCCAGAAAATAGCTAAGTTCCCCCATCATACTCATCTGATATCTTGACTGCATTAGTTTGGCAAACTTCTTGCAAAGTTTGTCATTTGTAGATCCAAAAATGATATCATCAACATAAATCTGGACCAGAAGTAAGTCCTTTCCATGGTTGAGGTAGAACAGTGTTTTGTCTATTGTCCCTCTGTTGAATCCACTTTCCAGAAGAAACTGAGCTAAAGTCTCATACCATGCTCTAGGAGCTTGCTTAAGTCCATAAAGTGCTTTATCAAGCCTGTAGACATAATCTGAATGTTTGGTATCTACAAAACCTGGAGGTTGTTCAACATATACCTCTTCCTCCAATTCTCCATTGAGAAAAGCACTTTTCACATCCATTTGAAAGACAGTAAACTTTTTGTGAGCAGCATAAGCCAAAAATATCCTTATGGCTTCTAACCTAGCAACTGGTGCAAATGTTTCATCATAATCAATTCCCTCCTGTTGAGAATATCATTTTGCAACCAGCCTTGCCTTATTTCTTGTAATTATGCCATCACTATCAGTTTTGTTTCTGAATACCCACTTTGTTCCAACAACAGATCTATTCTTTGGTCTTGGCACTAGGGTCCAAACTTTGTTTCTTTCAAATTCATTCAACTCTTCCTGCATTGCTTGCACCCAATCAGCATCTTGAAGAGCTTCTTCTACTTTCTTTGGCTCAGTCTGAGAGAGAAAAGAATTGTATAGACACTCATTTGAAGTACCTGTTCTAGTTCTGACACCTGCATCAGGATTTCCAATTATCAAATCAGGTGTATGTGATTTTGTCCACTTCCTTGCAGATGGAAAGTTTTCTCTAGAACTGGATGCTCCCCCATGATCCATGCTATCTTCATTTTCATTTTCTGATGCTCCCCCTGAAACTATGCTCTCTGTGTTGGATTCTTCAGTATTTAGATTTTCAGCACTATCAGAACTTGGCTTATCAAAACTTGACGAATCAGAACTTGAAGAGCCAGATGCATGTTCTGATGTTTCTTGAGATGTGGTAGAATCTTGAGTATGCTCCCCCTGCATAGGTGCATCTTCCTTTAACGTAGTCACCACAGTTTCAATAACATCAGAGTTTAATCCGTCAGAGTTTGTAGTATCAGGACTTAGACTGTCAGTTTTTTTCAGTATCAGAATATGAGTCTTCATTTTCAAATCTCAGCTGATCATGATCAACAAAATCTTTAAGACCAGTGATCTTCTTGTCATCAAAAGAGACATTGATAGATTCCATGACCACTTTTGTTCTCAAATTATAGACTCTGAAGGCTTTTGTGGAAAGTGGATATCCAACAAAGATTCCTTCATCAGCTTTTAGATCAAACTTTGATAGCTGTTCAGGATGAGTCTTGAGAACAAAACACTTGCATCCAAATACATGAAAATATTTCAGATTTGGCTTCTTTTTCTTCACCATCTCATATGGTGTTTTTCCATGCTTGTTAATGAGTGTTGCATTTTGAGTAAAACAAGCAGTCTGCACAGCTTCAGCCCAGAAATAGGTTAGAAGCTTTGCTTCTTCAAGCATTGTACGTGCAGCTTCAATGAGAGTTCTATTCTTCCTTTCAACAACTCCATTTTGCTGTGGAGTTCCAGGAGCAGAAAATTCCTGCTTTATTCCATGGCTTTTGCAGAACTCTTCCATTATCAGATTCTTGAACTCAGTGCCATTATCACTCCTTAAAATTTTCACAGAATCTTTGACCATTTTATCTAGCTGTTTGACATGATCAATCAAGATAGATGCAGTTTCACTTTTTGTGTGCAAGAAATACACCCATATGTATCTGGTGAACTCATCCACTATGACCAACACATACTTCTTCTTTGCAATAGACATGACATTTACTGGACCAAATAGATCAACATGTATAAGATGATAAGGCTCAAGAATTGATGATTCAGTCTTGCTCTTGAATGAAGATTTTCTTTGTTTGGCTTTCTGACATGAATCACAAAGACCATCAGGAGCAAATACTGTGTTTGGCAATCCTCTCACAAGATCTTTCTTGACCAGTTCATTTTTATTGTTAAAATTTAAATGAGAGAGTTTCTTATGCCAATTCCAGCTTTCTTCAATTGATGCTCTACTTAACAGACAGATTGCAGAGCCATCAGCACTTGTTGAAAGCTTAGCTTCATAAATGTTACCACGTCTATATCCTTTCAGAACAACTTTGCCTTTAGATTTACTCACAATTTCACAGTGTTCTTCAAAGAAATCAACATGATAACCTCTGTCACATATTTGACTTATACTCAGAAGGTTGTGTTTAAGTCCTGAGACCAGAGCTACTTCTTTAATGATGACATTCCCAAGATTGATATTGCCATATCCCAATGTTTTTCCAATGTTTCCATCTCCATAAGAAACACTTGGGCCAGCTTTCTCCACAAAGTCTGATAGCAGGGCCTTATTTCCAGTCATATGACCTGAACATCCACTGTCCAGAACTAGAATATTTTTCCTGTTACCCTGCAATCATAAGGACCACTAATTATTAGTTTTAAGGACCCAGACTTGCTTGGATCCTTTGGTCTTATTAAGTTTGTTAACATTTGCAGCGGATTTAGCATCAGAGTTTATGTTAACATTTTTCTTATCAGAATTTACATTATCAGACTTTGAATCAGAATTTATACTAGAAGGAACAATGGAAACTTTCTTCAAAGAAGGTTTTATTTGATAATAATCATAGTACAGACTATGATATTCCTTACAAGTATAAATGGAATGCCATAAACTACCACAATGAAAACAAGGATTTTGTGGTTTGTATCTAACTGACTGACTCTTAACTCCTGATTTCGAAGGTAAGGAGTTAATATTCTTATTTTTCCTGCAAAAAGAAGCCAGATGGTTAGAACTTCCACAGTTATGACATGTTTTCCTAGGTGCATCAGGAACAGGTTTATAATCATTGCTTTTATTCACACCTTCCTTTCCATTCCTATTTTTCCTAGGTGATTTTACCTTGTTTGCATTCTTGACATCTTTCAGCTTATGCTTAAGCTGCTTCTTTGTCATTAAGCCTATGTTTACTTCAGCCGTCTTTTCCTGTTTTAGTTTGTCAGAAGTTAATTCCTCTTTAACTTCTGATTTCTCATTATCAGACTTTACAGTTACAAACTTAACAGGTTTTAACTTTGGCTTTTGCTTAACAACGGGCTTAATTTCTTCAGTTCCTTTATCATTCTTATTTTCTCCATAACCTAAGCCCTCTTTCCAATTTTCACTACTTAGCAAATTTTGAGTTGTTCTGCCAGAGTTAGTCCAAGTCCTGATTATTTCTCTTTCCTTTTCTAACTCAGTTTTTAGAGATTCATTCATTTTTAGCACTTCATCCCTAACATAAAAAGCATCATCTCTATCCTTCTGAGTTTGATGGAATATGACTAACTCTTTTTCTAAGAAATCATTTCTTTTCTTATATGCAAGATTTTCAGAAGTTAATCTTTCACATGTTGAAGTTTGATCTCTATAGCTAATAAACATGGTTTTAAGATATCTTCTCAACTCATTAATATCATCAGTATGAAAAGCATAAGTAGTCTGAGGTACCTTTGTTTCAGCAGCTTCAGAACTGCTCTCAGCACTTTCTTTATCAGCATTTGCCATTAATGCATAGTTCTCCTCACTTTCAGAGTCTGAGGTGTCTGTCCAGCTTTTCTGCTTTGTGACAAGAGCCTTGCCTTTGTCACCCTTTACCTTCTTGCAGTCAGGAGATATGTGGCCTTTCTCACCACAGTTATAGCATTTAACATTGGTGTAATCTCCTCTGTCAGATTTTCCTCCTCTTCCTTCAGATCTTCTGAAATTCTTCTTATCAGAACTTATGCGTTTCCTGGGAAACTTCTTTCCCTTCCTGAACTTCCTGTATGCAATCTTTGTGATTCCTTTCACCATAAGAGCACACAGTTTCATCATCTCCTCATCAGCATCAGTCTCAGGCAAGCTTTCAGAATCTGAGTCATCATCACTCTCAGAACTTGATGACTCAGTATCAGACTTTATGAAAAGAGCTTTACCCTTGTCTTTCTTTGAGGAAGCTGCTTTGGGGAATTCTTCTTCAGCCTTAAGAGCAACTGTCCTTGACTTTCCTCATTTCCTCTTGCTTCTTTGTTCCATCTCCAGCTCGTGTGTCTTGAGCATTCCATAGATTTCGTCAAGAGTTGTTTTATCAAGATTGTAGTTGTCTCTTATTGTCGTTGCCTTCAAATCCCAGCATTCAGGAAGAGCTAACAGGAGCTTAAGGTTTGAGTCTTCAAGATCATACTCTTTATCAACCAATGACAAATCATTCAAAAGTTTGACAAATCTATCATATAAATCATTCAATGACTCATTAGTCTTTGAGTCAAAGTGTTCATACTCTTGAGTGAGTATTGTCTTCCTGTTCTTCTTAATTGTGTCAGTTCCCTGACATCTTGTTTCCAGAGCATCCCATATCTCCTTAGCAGTCTTGCAGTTGATTACCCTGTTTGACATTACATTGTCAATGGCACTATGCAGTAAGTGTCGTACCTTAGCATCCTTAGCAATTGATGCTATGTCCTCAGCAGTATAATCACTCTTCTCCTTTGGTACGGTCGTTGCTGCTTCACCTGCAACTGCAACAGCGAGTTTGGTTGGTTTGTGAGGACCTTCCTTGATTCTATCCAGGTATTCTGGATCTGTTGCTTCCAGGAACATGGTCATCCTTACCTTCCATATGGGATATTCAGATGGTCTCAGTATGGGGACTCTGATGGTCTCATACCGACTCTGAATTTGTGTCTTTGGTGGTTCCTCAGTTGTGGTAGGCTTAGTTGGAGTTTCTGTGTCCGACATGATTGTGTTTGGATCTTTAACTGAATGTAAGTTAACAGATAGGCTCTGATACCAATTGTTAGGTCACACACACACTGTAGAGGGGGTGAATACAGTGTATAGTACACTCAAATCGAACTTAAAGAACTTGAGTAACAGAAAACAAACTTTATTGAAATAATAAACTCTGTTACAATATGGAACTGTTACCTCTCAGTGATGAACAAATATCACGAGAGCTGCTAGGGTTATATAGAATAATAACTTCGATAATGATAACACTTATAGTGTAAACCCTATGCCTGTGTTTATATACTACACAGTTACAAGATAATCGCTAATTGATATGGAATATAATTCTGCTTCCTAAAATATATCAATCAGATATCTTCTATTCCAAGTATTCCATTCTTCACGGAATTCCTTCTTCATGCATATCTCTTCTTATGTTTTATCTCTATCTTCTTTCCTTTAATCAGCTACTGTCCTTATCTGATCGTCCTTCAGCACTTAAGTTCTGATATCTATCTTCTGATGATTATCTCCTGATAATATAAGTACTGATATCCTTAAGTCCTGACTTCCAGTATAAGTACTGATCAACAGTTAAGTACTGATCTATCCTGTTCACACAAGATCTAAAAGCTAAACATAAGACATATTAGCCATGACATTATCAAATATATCTAACAAGGAAACTCAAAGTTATCTGGTAGGAACGCCATTATGGTCGAATTGTCAAAGTATTATACATCTAGGTGCGATGTCAGAGATGCAAGACTTAGCAAGTAAAAATCTACCATAATGCTTAATTTGCGAAGGCATTTCAGTGTATATTCCTTCTTACTTCATAAAAATGTATGAATTTCTTTTCTTAAATAAACTCTTTGCTATGATATCGAAAATGAGGATATTGCTTTTTTTTCAAATTTAATTGTTTCCCTCAAGTTTTGCATTCTGATTGAGACAAATAGTGTTATGGTGAGACACTTTGTCAGAATGACGAAAAGTTGGGTGGGACGCCACCTAATCATGTGTTGTATGCCATATGGTACGAAAGACTGGCCATCTTAAGTACCAATGTGGTTGTCTCATTCATATTCAAATCCTTGTTTCTTCTATCTTTTCAACTCTAAATTTTGTTGGATTGTGAATCCTTCTAGTTGCTTTGTTGTACTGTCGTTCTTTGCAAGAGTTTTTTAATCAGGAATCAACGTATTATGGATCAAGCGGGCAAATTTCCATCTACCTCTTACGCAAGGGAAGCAAACGAGGGCATATGGCGAGAATTGCAAATCACTAACCCAGTCAGGGATGCACTAAGGACCCAAGGAATCTACTCCAATAAGGAATACGTCTTCGAGAACGAGAATATGCGATTTTCCTGTGAAATATGTTGTTCAGATTACAGGCATGATAACATGGATGATTATGGTAAATACCTCATGCGTTAAAGTATTAAAAGATGTGAGAGAAACTTAAGTGTTTATCTCTCAAGGTTTTGTTGATGAGATGAATTACTCTGTTGAATTGATAAGATTATGATTAAAGGACTAGCAAGTCAAGAACGTGTAATTGTTACATAAGTGAATACCAATGATGGAATTGAGATTTCTGGAAATAAGTTGTGAAGAATTGATATTATTTGAGACAAGAGGACTTGACATTATTCTAAGGAATGGATTGACTATGGAAGCATGATGCCCAGACAAACCGTCGTGATGAAAAGATATCTCTGAAGACGTCAGATGAGAATATGATGAGGCATAAAGGAAAAAGGAGGGTTAAGAATTTGTTAACGATGATTATGGTAATCAAGATGTGAAAGATAGTAATTATGAGATAAATAAAAGTCAGAAGCAACCAAAATTTAAAGATTTTATAGCAATTAAGGAGTTTTAAGATATGTTTTTAGATGAGTTATCAACATTTCCTCCCGATAGAGAAATGAACCTCGTGATTGACCTAGCACCTGAGACGAAGCCAGTGACCAAGGCCTTACACAAAATGACACCATTTAAAATGAGGAAGTTAGCAAAGCAGATGCAAGAGATGTTAGAAGAAGAAGCGATTAGACCCTGTGTATCCCCTAAGGTGCACCAGTATTAATTATTAATAAGAAAGATGGAAGTATGAGATTATGCGTCGACTAGCAAAAGCTCAATAAGTTTACTATCAAGGGTAAGTATTTGTTATCTCGAACTATTAATTTGTTTGATCAAATAAAAGAAGCAAAGTACTTTTATAAGACTGATTTAAGACTTGGTATTTCACCAATTAAAGATTAAACCTATGGATTTATCAAAGACAATTTTCAGAACTAAGTACTTGTAATAACCCCAAAAATTTTGAACTTTTTGTAACCCTTATGAATAGTGATTTTGTTGATTATGCTGAATAAGAAATCTTTTCTTGCCACACTATGTAGGGGTTCTTCTATTGTTATTCTGAGATCTTATTAGTACTCTATATGCTATATAAGTGTATGTAAAGATCGTCAGAATCCAAATTCGAACACTTTGATTTTTCCCGAAAATCCATCAGATACCGAAAGAATTGAGTATAAGGTAACAGGATAAGAAGGATTCAAGGATTATAAGAGAGGATAAAAAAAAGGAATATAATGTATTAAGAAAGGTTAAGGAAACCCAAGTAATAAGATCTCGGGTATGATCCCTCAAACGATAAACGAGAACGAAAGTTAGGCGAACCGTGTAGCAGATCATCGGTCATTAGCCAAGTAATTAGGAGCTAATTAAAGAGGTTATTGATAATGATGTCATCAAACCAATAAGAAGAGGACAAGCATGGGAAGATGACATAAGAATGATGACCTAAGCATGACCAAAAGGGAAGGAATTGTTGGATGATTGTGAGCCACACAATTTTTACCATGGTAACAACCTAATTAACAAGAAAATCATCACACAAATACCTAGGCAACCAAACAAGAAGCATTTCTTCTCCCCCCTCATTCTTGCTCTCGTCTTTTCCATGAAAAGCAAAGGAAAATTTTCAAAACTCAAGCTACACCCCTTCAAAAATCAAGAGGTTTGTTTCTTTAGCTTCCATAATTCATAACTTAGATGAGGCATAAGTTTAAGCTCAATATTCCATGTTTAACATAGCTAATCAATTCATCAAAGTTCTTGGTGAATAGTGTTTTCAAGAAACTAACTTTGTGTTTTCTTATGTTTTCTTCAAGATCCAAGCTTATTAGAGATAGTTAGTGGTTATTTAAGGCTTCCTAAGTGATTCTCCACTCTCCAAGGAAGGTATAACCCCTCCAAACCCTAACTTTACTTTGAGTATTAGGTTTGGTTTTGTTTGTTATAGTTCATAAGAGCATGATTCTTGTATGTTTAGAGTTTGGTTGGAATTATAATGATTTTGGGTTATAAATCTTGGTTGTTGGTTGATGAACCTTAAGTATAGTTAGTAGCTCTTGTTGTGATTGAATAAGATGGATAAAACATGAAGTAATGGACTGATTTAATAGGATTTGGATGAAGTTTGGTTGTATGGTTGATTTGTGGTTTAATGATGGTGGAATGGTGTTGATTGGTGGTGGTTTAATATTGAATTGATTGGGTAAAAATTTGGGAATTACTAAGTTATAGCCGTCATAATGCCCAATTTTCCTTAGACTGTTTTTGTTCTTAACTTCAGGACCCATGAACTCACTGTTAGGTTTTGACCCTTACCATGATTAGATAGTTCATGTTACGAGCTTCGTTTTGATATGTGGTACACTTGAATCCGATGTACGGTTTAGGAGAAATGACCGTTTTAAGTAACGGCGTTTCGCGAACGGACCATTACCCCTCGCCTTACTTTGAAACCTTAGTGAAGGCCCCTAAAAGACTAACTGGATTACGAAACAATAATGTAATGTGAATTAGGAAGTTGGTAAAGTATTCGCGAAAGAATCGCCTTAAAATTCGTAATGGTTAATTTATTAAAAATGGTGGAGCCGAGGGTACTCGAGCGACTTAAGTGAATCGTTAAGCGCAAAAGCGAGCGTTAGAGTCTAGTTGGTTAAAGTGTAGATTCTTAAGCGACTTTGGTTTAATTCCAACTTATATGTTGTTTATAGGTTACCAGGCTCGTTCCAGGCCTTTTACCACCCCCAGTCGCTCAGGCAAGTTCTCTACCCGTTATACTATTGTTGTGATGTATATATGTATATGCATTATCTTGTGATAGATGCATGATGGTTAATTAGCAAATCTTGCGATATATTGGAGCATGCTGATATGGTTTATATGCATGTCTGTTTCGTAATCTTGATATCTATCTGTTGATTCTAATGCTTATAAGTTGCATAATACCTATGCTAGAGATAAGCAGTAGTTGCGTATACCCTTAGTATAGGGGACCCAAAGGTGAACATTTTTCTAAACCGGGAGTCGATGTTCCCGAGTATAATATATATATATATATATATATATATATATTTTCATATATATATGGATATAGTTTTCCAAACTATTAATCAAATAAGATTTATTCAATAACTTTATTTTATTCAATGAATATTATTAGTTGAATATTAATTCGAGGACTTATGACTCCGTTTATTTTATTTATTGAATATTATTTTGAATATTCATTTGAGGACTTATGACTCCGCTTATTTATTAAATAATATTCTTTATTTTATTAAAGAATAGTGTTTCGATAATCAAACTTATTTTCGATTATTCAAATAAAGATCTTACTTTCGTATAAGTATATCTTTGGTTATTCATTATTCATTTCAAGTATGAGTTTTTTAAAACTTCTACTTCAATTATTTTTATAAAGATTATCCTTTATGGGAATATTATTTAATAATAATATTCAGATATTTTCTAATATATCGGGACTGATTTATTCCATTAAATCAGTATTACTCCAAACATTCTTAAAAATGTTTTCGAGTCTTCAAAATAATTTTTAAAAGTTAGAGCGGATCCCAAAACTCATTTTGATATTTAAGATCTTCCTTTTGAAGGGGATTTAAATACACGCTCAAAACCTGAGGGATCCGGCTCAGTGGTGTATTTTACATTCGCAACGAGGTTGCTATTTTGAGAAAAAACTCTTGATTACTTGCCCATCGTTCGGGAAGTAAGTTCATCTATTTGAGTCAGCATAAGCAACATGGGCTCAATGGGCGTCCGTGAAAGTGTAAGTAGCTCAGTGGGAGTCCATCAAATGCGTAAGTGGCTGAGTGG
This sequence comes from Apium graveolens, assembly GCF_009905375.1. Lineage (NCBI taxonomy): Eukaryota > Viridiplantae > Streptophyta > Magnoliopsida > Apiales > Apiaceae > Apium > Apium graveolens. The sequence goes on along the minus strand of NC_133651.1, from coordinate 204,346,080 downwards.
CAGTCCAGCATAAGGTCCTATTGCGGCCAGGGTGATGACCAGTGGGGAATTCGTCCATCTACTAGTAGAAAAGGTTACTTATTGGTATCTTTGCCTGATCAACAAGATATCAGGTTTATGCCAAGGTTTTCTCCTTTCCAAATTCATTGGATATTGCAGCTCTGTTTATAATTTTTATAACAGAGATTTTCAAGGAGTGTATAAAATGTATATATATATAGGTGTATATATATATATCGGGACTTAATGAAGTATCTCGTAACTTCATTTCTTTCAAATGATATTTCAAAGTTTGAATCTATTCAAGTCTTATCTTGTACTCTCATCAGTTTGATGAACTTTTGAAACTAATTATAACTTGAACGGTGGTAGTTCAAGTAGTATTCGGAAAAGATATAATTATATTGGAGTATCTTGTAACTTCATCCTTTAAACTTATATTTAGTAAATGATTATCTTATGCATGTCAAAGATTTTCAGAAAAACGTTGAGACAAGGTTAGATATATGAGATCACCTTGCAACGATATTTTTTTATACAGTTATAAACTGGAACTCTGTGTATATTATACATGTCAGAGGATTTCAAAGATTGTGAAAAGTATATATGTATATATATATTGAATATTTTGTGACTTGGTCGCGTTAAGATAACAAACTAGGTTCATTTCTTCTTAACCAAGACTTTCTTGAGTACTATGAGAATGCTCATATATTGTTAATCATTATACATATTATTTCGGTGAGCTTGTTGCTCACCCTTGCTTTCTTCTTTCATCACACAACAACAGATAGAAAAGATGAACATGACCAAGCTTCCAATTCGCAAGCGGTTAGGAAACGTTCCGCAGTTTTCTGGAAGCGTTGACGCCGCTGTAGCAGAGGTAGAAATTACCAATAGGCTAGGCTTTCAACTTCTGATATACCAGACTTATGTATCTATATGAATTGTAATAATGGAAAAGAAATGTAAATTTATTCAGAAACCCTTTTAAGGTGTAACGGTTTATAATTGTGGAATAAAACGACTTGTGTTATTTTTGGTATTCATCTCTGAGACTATAACTTGTGGTGTGTGTGTTTATTGTGGGGTCACAGTACAGAGTAGTTGATGGTTTATTAAGATTGGGTGTTATTAAGGAAAATGGAACTCGTGACAACCCGGATCCCCGACCCCAGATTTGGGGGTGTTACAGAAATGGTAATAGAGCTAAGCGTTATAAACCTCAGAGATGAAGTGACGTTAAAATAATAAGTTCACTAAGATAAATAAGAACTCTTGCCAAGTTCGTAGTCGGACTACCTAACATAGTGCTGACAGTTAAAACCCTTATGGGAACCCTTATAAATATCGTGATAAAAGCGTAGTTCATTATCGTATATGGTAGCGGGACTCCGAACCTTGAGGTGGAGGAGCAACAACGTAATGATATTTTATTACTTATTAGGAGATCAGAATGTTGATTCGATAGAGCGTCCTAACACGGGACCGGATGATGTTCATATTGAGGATGTAGCGGTTAAAGATGTTGTCCTAGAAGGGATTAATGCTGAGAAGGATTCCGTGGAGGATCCTGACAAGAATGAATAAAGGACCACTGAGGAATTGATGACCATGGTCAGGGCGACTACCAGAGGTAGGATTGGCCGGTCACTACCGGAGGTTCGTTCAAGTTTGTAAAGTTAGTAGCCCCTTTATCACGGCTTACTCGTAAGACTCAGAAGTTCAAATGGACAGAAAAATGCGAGAACAGCTTTTAAGAACTAAAGCAAAGGTTGGTGACGGCTACTATGTTGGCGTTGCCGGATGGAAAAGGAGATTTTGTGATGTGTAATGACGCTTCGCATAAAGAATTAGGGTGCTTTTTATACATCACAACAAGGTAATCGCGTACGCGTCAAGACAATTAAGGGAATATAAAATTCGATGTCCCCACCCATGAGCTTGGGCTCGTGGCAATAGTTTTGCCCTAAAGATTGGAGGCACTACTTGTATGGAGAGAAGTGCGAGATTTACACAAGCCATAAGTGCTCTAGTGCATTTCTATGCAGAAAGAGCTCAACATGCGCCAGAGGAGGTGGATAGAGCTAATCGAGGATAACGATTATGAGATTCTTTATCATACAGGGAAAGCCAAAATGGTGGCGAATGCCCTTAGTATAAAGGAGAGACTCAAGATGAAAATGTCATTGGGAGAGTTGATAAGAGATTTTGAGAAAATGGAAATAGAAGTGAAGGTAACCGGAGCCGGTACCGAAAAGCTGTTTGAGATTGCAATACAGCCCGAATTATTGGAAAAGAACATATTGTGCCAGAAAAAGTGATGAATGAAGGCAGAGATCCAACAAATAGATAAGAGATTAATACCGAGAAAGATGATAAGGGAATAATGAGGTATTCCTACGGAATTTGGGTTCCAAATGTTCAAGAGCTTAAAGATGAGATCTTAGATGAAAGCTAGTTTGAAGAATAAGATTTAGAGCAAACCCTGAACGTGATAGTCAGGGAGGTCGCCATCAAGATAGAAGGAACCCATAACATAATGAAGTGGAAAATGAGGATTTAAAACATATAAGATAACCCTGATTGTGGGAGAAGGATGAAACATTTCATACTGAGAAAACAGCAGTCGAGCAAGATAGGGAGAACCAGGACGGTACTCCTATGGGGTTATTCATGGACCTGCCTAAACAAAACTTATACTTTTATTCCCAACCACCACCTTGGGGAAATAATGCGGTAGGGAATTCTTTCATGACCTTTAAGTCACTAAGCTCTCATAGTTCCAAGGAAAAAGTTGACCCAGTCGAGGCAAGAGCCTGGCTAAAGGAAATATAGGAATCATTTGAGATTCTAAATGATTGACGAATCACAAAAGACTGTTTTTGTCACTTACCCTCCTAAGAGAGAGGCCACCCGCTGGTGAAAGGCCAAGGAAGGCACGGAGCAAAAGATTATAATAAACTGATTTAAGTTCAGTCAATTGTTTTCAGGAAAGTACTTCCCAAGGTTATGGAGATAGTGTAAAAGCTTTAGAGCCAGAACAAAGGCAGACGAGTATGATGAATTATAAACCTAAATTGTAAAAGTTGTCAAGATTCGTTCTGAGGACACGAATCCAGAATGACGGGATGTTTGAAATCTATGCTTATGTTGTGTTGGTTCGTGAAATAATGATAAGAGAAAGGAAAATAAAAAGAAACTGAAGTGGAAAGGAATATAAAGTCAATAGAGTTTGAGGAATGATAAGGGAGTTGGGTATGAGGAAACCCTAAAGACTCGTAGCAATAGAAATAGAAAATTATGTAATCGTCAGGATGAGGGTGATTCACCATGAGTTAAAATTGATGGTTGAAGGCATAAGAGATACATATATTTTATCCCCTGTAAGTTGGGAGGATTCGAGGAAACCTTGGGATAGTTCGAAGGATAAATAATGAGACACGGATAGACTGAGGAGACAAGAAAGTAAGAAATTAGGAAAAATTGGATGAAGGAAGTGACCTTCAAGAATGTGAAGTGTAAGACCGGTGGCATGATACCCAGAAAGGGAGACGCCAGGTATGAATGACATCCCAACATTGAGATGACTATTGAGATAAACAACAAAAGTAAATGAGGAATTATTAAGAAGAAGTTCACGTTTAACACGACCAATATCTTCCAGAACATCCATGTGATCATTACCAAATTAGGAAAGAAAAGTAGATAACCATTGTTATCTTTTGGAGGCCATATTGATTGACCTCATTTTGAATAAGGATGCTATTATGAAATTTGGTATAGACTATCGAGATGGGAATGATTAAATAAGATAATCTATCAAGGATATATGACTTGATTTATCCATGGAAGGATGCATGTACCTTTTTAAAGGTGGAATTAAGGATATAACTTCGATAACTTGAGATGAACCCTAGGGGAATGCATAAAGGTTGGCATTTCACCCTTAATAGGGACAGTATGAGTTTTGATAGTATGGAATGAAGGATTAAGCCAACAACAATCTTTAAGGATCAGTGGAGAAATTTTTCAGAAGTATATAGACAATGATTCTGGTATAAGTAAATGGTATCTTGATATGCCCTGTACCTAGGGTGTACCTGATGAAGGATTTAAGGATAACCTTAGAGGTTTTACAAGGAGAAAGGTAATATTCAAAGTTCTCAAGAAAAGAAATTTTGATAAAGGAAATATGACATAATTATAATAATGCCAGGTGGGCACGTGTGGAACCACAAGAAAGTATAGATCAACCCAATGAAGGTCGAGATTGGTGAAAACAAGTAGGACCCAAGATAAGAGACATCTGAAGTATGATCGAGATTCAGCCTTGGCAATGATTAACCTCTAATGACTAAGGCAATAACTTATGGGAAAAATGGTAATATTTTTTTTACTCATCAGATTTTAAGGAAAACATCTTCACATAAGCAGTGATTGAAATGAGGTAGAAAATTTATTTGCAGGTGGTTAAAATGACATTGATTGTAAGGAAATTTTATTATCAGAAAAGGCCAAAGAGGTGGCCGACACTTTAAATGTAAGAGGATAATTATAGGCGCTCGTGCCAGAGGAATACAGTGATGATGGTTGAAGCCGTGAAGGTTGTATTATGATTTGGAAGATTGACATTCCTTCTGATGACTGTGCAATACCCAACCGTAATAGTAGTTTGGTAAAGGTTTAATTCGTGTAATCACCATGAACGGGCTATCTATCTTAGAAGGTACTATCTTGAGATAAGCCAGGACCATGTTACGAAATGACTAAATGAACCTTTGAGATTCATGTCTCCCAGTAAAGAAATATGGTTAATAATGGTATTAGCCTGCTATCGTTGCTTTGATTGAAACTCTTCTGTAATTTTATCAGGATCTAGAGTGTTCTTCATAAATCATGAATGGTAATTATGTTACCTCCTCAGAAAAATCTGATACGGCAGGTATGGAATCCGTATTGTTAGCTATTAAGACTTCATGGAAAACGAACGACTACAGTAGGTCAATGGTGGACCATAGTAATGCAGGAATGATTCTATGAGTAATGAGCCGATTACTTACAACCGTGAGAGTTGTATTGGAATGGATGTTGAGATTGAGTACCACTAATCGGGTCGTGGTGGTGTATAAGTTATCATTGATAGACTAATTAAGTAGATTATCTACCTATTGAATACTTATTCCCTCTTATCAATAGAGAGCCGTATTACTATACGAGGAAGGTTGCGGTGCAAGCATAGAATTCTAGTAACGATGATGTCTAGAATGAAATCCCAGATTCGATTTTCGTTGTCAAGGGAGTTTCAATGGTGAGTGTTATGAGCTCGAGCTAGAGCATGGGTCCATAGAATGATGGACGGAATATCATAAATATTTAGGCATGTGAAATGCGATGCTATAAAACTTGATGTTGATATATATACGTATATGTTTTGTTCTCCTATGACAAACCTCTATAGTTCAGAGGTAGATTCTAAGCCAGATATTTTATGGCAGTATATTTTTACATATATACAATTCTCTTCAATTCGTTCTTTTCTCTCCTTTTCATTTCATATAAGCTGAGAAGAACAACCCTTCCAGAAGGGGAGGTATTGCCGAATGACTATCTATCTGTGTGATAGAAGCCTAGTAGGATACCACATGTTGTTTAATTGCTTGTCAAGTACTAAAGGTTGGCCACCTTCTGTACTAACTATGCAATAGAACAAGTGTTCATGATCATAGTGATCTCTCAATAAATTCTTTTACTTCAATACGAAGGACCAAGCTTTCGAAGATGGAGGCAGCTAGAGATGAAGTGGTACCAAGTAAGGTGGTATTCCGATTCTAACGCGTCCGTGATACTAAGGTTGACGCGATTATTAAGAGGTTATAAAACTCTAGCGAGTAAAGGTATATCTAGAATAGTATCTTGTACGGAAGATAGTAACGATTACGAACTGGAAAGGAATGGGTATTGAGAAGCAAAAGCTATAGTGCTAGAAGCTGTGATGAAATTCTGTGCAATAGACTTGAAAGAATTTGGAATGATCACTTAACGCGGATTGAGTTTTCTCACGACAATAGATCGTATGTCAGGTATCGAGATATCTCCTTATGAGATCCTTGAGGGAACACAATGTCGATCTCCCTTATGTTAGGATGAAGTTGCTCTAGCACAAGATGCTCGGACCCGCAGTAGTCCAAAGGACCAAGGATATAATAGATCTAATCAGCGGACGGCTGATAGTAGCCCAAGATGGACACACGAAGTATGTTGATTTGACACGAAATGATAAAGAGTAAGAAGTAGGGGACCTAGTGTTGTTATAGGTATTCCTTTGGAAAGGATGGATGTGGTTCGGAAAGAAAGGAAAGCTAAGCCTACGAATTGTTGGACCCTTAGAGGTATTAAGACGTATTGGGAAGTTAGCATATGAGCTATCCCTACCCCCGAACATGTAGCAAGTTCATAACGTGTTCCACGTATTAATGTTAAGGAAGTGTAATTCGGATGCCAGACAAATAGGGGCATATGAGCACATAGACATGCAACCAGACGTAACCTGTATGGAGCAACCAGGAAGGATTATAGATTGAAAAGGAACAAGTGCTTAGGAGAAAGGTTATCGTGCTAGTCAGGGTGTTGTGGCAGAACCACAATGTGGGAAAATTGACTTGAGAGTTAGAAGGCGCAATGCTAGAAAAGTACCCCCATTTGTTTTTCTATCTGATTCCAGGACAGAATCCTTTTAAGGAGGGGAGACTGTAATAACCCCAAAAATTTTGAACTTTTTGTAACCCTTATGAATAGTGATTTTGCTGATTAAGATGAATAAGAAAACTTTTCATGCCACACTATGTAGGGGTTCTTCTATTGTTATTCTGAGATCTTATTAGTACTCTATATGGTATATAAGTGTATGTAAAGATCGTCAGAATCCAAATTCGAACACTTTGATTTTTCCCGAAAATCCACCAGATACCGAAAGAATTGAGTATAAGGTAACAAGATAAGAAGGATTTAAATTCAAGGATTATAAGAGAGGATAAAAAAAGGAATATAATGTATTAAGAAAGGTTAAGGAAACCCAAGTAATAAGATCCCGGGTATGATCCCTCAAACGATAAATGAGAACGAAAGTTAAGCGAACCGTATAGCAGATCAGCGGTCATTAGCCAAGTAATTAGGAGCTAATCAAAGAGGTTAGTGATGATGATGTCAGCAAACCAATAAGAAGAGGATGATGGCCAAAAATACCACTTTTTTTGAAATTTGTGACCAAAATACCAAATTTGAGAAATGCGGCCAAAAATACCGACGAAATACCCTTTCTCAGATTGGGTATTTGGAATACGCTTTCTCAGATTGGGTATATGCCCGATTACCCATTCTCAGATTGGGTATATGCCCGATTACCCATTCTCATACTGGGTATTTCAACCAATTTTTTTTTTAAAAGTTGAAATACGCTTTTTGAGATTGGGTATATGAAATACGCTTTCTCAGATTGGGTATATGCCCGAATACCCATTCTCAGATTGGGTATTTCAACTATTTTTTTTTTGTTTTTTTTTGAAAAATGTTTTTGTACAAAAATAAAAATAATTTTTTTTTGAGATACCCAATCTGAGAATGGGTATTTGATTGGTTAAAATGGCCAGGATATTGAAAATAGGTATTCTTATCACTTAGTCCCAAAAAAATGTTATTTTTGTCATTATTTCATAAGAAGAGGACAAGCATGGGAAGATGACATAAGAATGATGACCTAAGCATGACCAAAAGGGAAGGAATTGTTGGATGATTGTGAGCCCGCACAATTTTTACCATGGTAACAACCTAATTAACAAGAAAATCATCACAGAAATACCTAGGGAACCAAACAAAAAGCATTTCTTCTCCCCCCTCATTCTTGCTCTCGGCTTTTCCATGAAAAGGAAAGGAAAATTTTCAAAACTCAAGCTACATACCTTCAAAAATAAAGAGGTTTATTTCTTTAGCTTCCATAATTCATAACTTAGATGAGCCATAAGTTTAAGCTCAAGATTTCATGTTTAACATAGCTAATCAATTCATCAAAGTTCTTGATGAATAGTGTTTTCAAGAAACTAACTTTGTGTTTTCTTATGTTTTCTTCAAGATCCAAGCTTAGTAGAGATAGTTAGTGGTTATTTAAGGCTTCCTAAGTGATTCTCCACTCTCCAAGGAAGGTATAACCCCTCCAAACCCTAACTTTACTTTGAGTATTAGGTTTGGTTTTGTTTGTTATAGTTCATAAGAGTATGATTCTTGTATGTTTAGAGTTTGGTTGGAATTATAATGATTTTGGGTTATAAATCTTGGTTGTTGGTTGATGAACCTTAAGTATAGTTAGTAGCTCTTGTTGTGATTGAATAAGATGGATAAAACATGAAGTAATGGACTGATTTAATAGGATTTGGATGAAGTTTGGTTGTATGGTTAATTTGTGGTTGAATGATGGTGGAATGGTGTTGATTGGTGGTGGTTTGTTATTGAATTGATTGGGTAAAAATTTGGGAATTGCTAAGTTATAGCCGTCGTAATACCCAATTTTCCTTAGACTGTTTTTGTTCCTAACTTCAGGACCCGTGAACTCACTGTTAGGTTTTCACCCTTACCATGATTAGATAGTTCATGTTACGAGCTTCGTTTTGATATGTGGTACGCTTGAATCCGATGTACGGTTTGGGAGAAACGACCGTTTTAAGTAACAGCATTTCGCGAACGGACCATTACCCCTCGCCTTACTTTGAAACCTTGGTTAAGGCCCCTAAAAGCCTAATTGGATTACGAAACAATTATGTAATGTGGATTAGGAAGTTGGTAAAGTACTCGCGAAAGAATCGCCTTAAAATTCATAATGGTTAATTTATTAAAAATGGTGGAGCCGAGGGTACTCGAGCGACTTAAGTAAATCGTTAAACGCAAAAGCGATCGTTAGAGTCTAGTTGGTTAAAGTGTAGATTCTTAAGCGACTTTGGTTTAATTCCAACTTATATGTTGTTTATAGGTTACCAGGCTCGTCTCAGGCCTTTTACTACCCCCAGTCGCTCAGGCAAGTTTTCTACCCGTTATACTGTTGTTGTGATGTATATATGTATATGCATTATCTTTTGATAGATGCATGATGGTTAATTAGCAAATCTTGCGATATATTGGAGCATGCTGATATGGTTTATATGCATGTTTGTTTCGTAATCTTGATATCTATCTGTTGATTCCATTGCTTATAAGTTGCATAATACATATGCTAGAGATAAGCAGTAGTTGCGTATACCCTTAGTATAGGGGACCCAAAGGTGAACATTTTTCTAAACCAGGAGTCGATGTTCCCGAGTATAATATATATATATATATATATTCATATATATATGGATATAATTTTCCAAACTATTAATCGAATAAGGTTTATTCGATAACTTTATTTTATTCAATGAATATTATTAGTTGAATATTCATTCGAGTACTTATGACTCCGTTTATTTTATTTAAATAATATTCATTTGAGGACTTATGACTCCGCTTATTTATTAAATAATATTCTTTATTTTATTAAAGAATAGTGTTTCGATAATCAAACTTATTTTCGATTATTCAAATAAAGATCTTACTTTCGTATAAGTATATCTTTGGTTATTCGTTATTCATTTCAAGTACGAGTTTTTTAAAACTTCTACTTCAATTATTTTTATAAAGATTATCCTTTATGGGAATATTATTTAATAATAATATTCAAATATTTTCTAATATATCGGGACTGATTTATTCTATTAAATCAGTATTACTCCAAACATTCTTAAAAATGTTTTCGAGTCTTCAAAATAATTTTTAAAAGTTAGAGCGGATCCCAAAACTCATTTTGATATTTAAGATCTTTCTTCTGAAGGGGATTTAAATACTCGCTCAAAACCTGAGGGATCCGGCTCAGTGGTGTATTTTACATTCGCAACGAGGTTGTTATTTTGAGAAAAAAATCTTGATTACTTGCCCATCGTTGGGAAGTAAGTTCATCTATTTGAGTCGGCATAAGCAACATGGGCTCAGTGGGCGTCCATGAAAGTGTAAGTGGCTCAGTGAGAGTCCATCAAATGTGTAAGTGGCTGAGTGGCAGTCCAGCATAAGGTCCTATTGCGGCCAGGGTGATGACCAGTGGGGAATTCGTCCATCTACTAGTAGAAAAGGTTACTTATTGGTATCTTTGCCTGATCAGCAAGATATCAGGTTTATGCCAAGGTTTTCTCCTTTCCAAATTCATTGGATATTGCAACTCTGTTTATAATTTTCATAACAGAGATTTTCAAGGAGTGTATGAAATGTATATATAGGTGTATATATATATCGGGACTTAATGAATTATCTCGTAACTTCATTTCTTTCAAATGATATTTCAAAGATTGAATCTATTCAAGTCTTATCTTGTACTCTCATCAGTATGATGAACTTTTGAAACTAATTATAACTTGAACGGTGGTAGTTCAAGTAGTATTCGGAAAAGATATAAGTATATTGGAGTATCTTGTAACTTCATCTTTTAAACTTATATCTAGTAAATGATTATCTTACGCATGTCAAAGATTTTTAGAAAAACGTTGAGACAACGTTAGATATATGAGATCACCTTGCAACGATATTTTTTTATACAGTTATAAACTGGAACTCTGTGTATATTATACATGTAAGAGGATTTCAAAGATTGTGAAAAGTATATATGTATATATATACTGAATATTTTGCGACTTGGTCGCGTTAAGATAACAAACTTGGTTCATTTCTTCTTAACCAAGACTTTCTTGAGTACTATGAGAATGCTCATATATTGTTAATCATTATACATATTATCTCGGTGAGCTTGTTGCTCACCCTTGCTTTCTTCTTTCATCACACAACAACAGATAGAAAAGATGAACAGGACCAAGCTTCCAATTCACAAGCGGTTAGGAAACGTTCCGCAGTTTTCTGGAAGCGTTGACGCCACTATAGCTGAGGTAGAAATTACCAATAGGCTAGGCTTTCAACTTCTGATGTACCAGACTTATGTATCTATATGAATTGTAATAATGGCAAAGAAATGTAAATTTATTCAGAAACCCTTTTAAGGTGTAACGGTTTATAATTGTGGAATAAAATGACTTGTGTTATTTTTGGTATTCATCTCTGAGACTATAACTTGTGGTGTGTGTGTTTATTGCGGGGTCATAGTACAGAGTAGTTGATTATTTATTAAGATTGGGTGTTATTAAGGGAAATGGAACTCGTGACAACCCGGATCCCCGACCCCAGATTTGGGGGTGTTACAGTACTGTTCTCGTATTGTCATTTGGAACAACTAATATACCCGTAATAATTGAACTTGATGAACAAAATCTTTAAGGAATATCTGGATAGGTTGTATTTGTGTTACTTAAAGTCAATGGAGGACCATGTGAAGTATTTAATGACAACGGAGGAGTCGGAGAAGAAAGAAGTTGTATGTAAAGTTGCAAGGTGAAAGTTTTGATGATAAAAAGTGTAAATAATCAGTAAGGAGGAAATTAAAGGAGATCCAGTAGAAATTAAAGTCACCATGAATAAAGAAAGGCCAAAAGCACCAACAAAAGTAAGAAGTTTTACCATGGACCGGCTATACTGAAAATTTGTACAAGATTTCTTGAAAGTTGCAATACCTTTGACGAAGCTAATTAGGAAAAGCAATAAGTGAGTATGAAATGGAGAAGGGTGAAGAAAGTTTTGTAGCGTTAAATGAAGGAATGGTTATAGTACCTGCTTTATCACTTTAAAGGTATCAAGGAGATTTGGTAGTTTATAGTGATGCTTCTCATAAGGGAGTAGGATGTGTGTTGATGCTGTATAATAAAGTTATTGTATATACACCCAGACAACCGAAACTTTATGAGTAGAAGTATCCTGCTCACAATTAGGACTAGCAGTAATCATATTCGCTTTGAATGATTGAGAAACATGATATGTATGGAGAAAGGTATAAGATTTATACGGACCATAAGAGTTTGAAGTATGTATTCATAAAGAAAAGCAAATGTATTGGCAAGCGATAAGCAAAAAGGAGAGAACGAAAATAGAAACTGCACTAGAAGAATTGCCTATGGAATTTTAAAAATTGGAATTGGAAGTCAGAATTCATAATCCAAAAGGAGCAAGGATGGATCGTATGACTTTTCAGTCGAAGTTATTAAGGGAAAGATAAGGAGATGTCAAGAGAAGATAATGAATCACGATGTTAGCGATTAGTAATAGAAAATTTTAGCGATCACGATATCCCCATGTTTTCTTTCAGCACTTGGATGTTACAAGTAAAAGAATTAAGAAATGAGATCCTACAGGGAATTCACAATATTAAGTATTTAAGTTATTGAAGAGATGCCAAGATATACGAGAATTTAAAGATAAATAGTGATAACCAGGTACAAGAAGGAAATTTCAAAATGGATTAGAAAGTGTTGGATATGTCAAATAATTAAGGCAAAGTATCGGAGGCCTAGTGGACAAGGAAGACAAAAAAAAATGGTTTTACAAGAAGCGAATCGTAAAATATACCAGTAACGTTGATGGAGAAAATGAATGAAATTATGAGATTATGTACTGATTATCGGGAGTTGGAAAAGATAACAAATAAGAATAAGTGACCCCTATAAAGAACTAATCACTTACGAGACCTAATTCAAGAAGTATATTATGTTTCGGGAATTAACTTAAGACCCGACCTGAGAACATATCAGAGATTATGAGTAAAGTGAGTCAAGAGCATTGCAAGCTCTAGTGATATTATGTGAAATAACAAATATATCAGGTGATTACAAGGAATTAAGAATCATGGTGTATAAGGAGTACTTAGATAAACAAATTGTATTTATTGATAACATCCTCAGTTACTCAAAGAATAAGAAAGTCTGCGTGAAATGCCCAAGGATTCTTCTCCAAGGATCAGAAGGAAAGCAACTATGTGTTGAGTTTTCAAGAATGAAATTTTGACTTAGGTTAACAAAAGAATCTGATTAATCTGTTAACAACTACCTGAGCAAAGCCGTATGGTAACAGATGCCTTATGCCGACAGAAAGGATTGGATGTAATTAAGACCACCGAGGAAATAATAAACGAATTGGAAAGAGTGGAATCTGAAGTCTAAATACTTAAAGGTAATAATACGTGAATATATGAGATTACTTTTCAGCCTTAACTGATGGAAAAGAGTAAGAGATGTTTAAATGTTTAAAAACCAAGTTGAAAATGAGCACCGCGCATCATCCTTAAACGGAGACTCAAAGTAAGGAAGGGATTCAGGAAATGTAAGATATGTTGAGAGATTGAGTTTTAAGGAAACACTGGAATTATAATTTATCATCGATGTCAGCTTTGGAATGCCATTTTATCAAGCTTCATGTGAACGCAATTGTAGGTCCCCATTTTTATTAAGATAAAGTGGGAGAAAGAAAGTGTTAAATTCTAAGTTAATTCAGCACACCAAGAGCGTAGGGATATTGGGTAAAGCAGCTTGGAGTAGACAAAGAAAGAAGGCAAAATTGTATCGAGAGACAATATGAGTATAGAAACAGGACCAGTAGTGTTAGTACAAGTTTCATTTTGAAAGAGACTGGATAAGTCTAAGTAGAAGAGATAGGTTAAGTCCTAAAATTAATGAACCGATCTCGAAGTATTGATAAATATAGATAAAGTGATTCAAATTAAGTGATTGATTAGAAGCCAATGGACTCTTGTCCAAGTTTGTTTTGCATATAGTGATCAATCCAAATTCTTGATCGTTAAAGGCGAGTCATTGGAAATGAGTGTATATCTATAGTAAGTACGTTTGAAATCCTCGAGTAGAAGAGTCTACTTGAAAACTAGAGTCAGATATGCTTGACAAATATCCTCACTTGTGTAATTAGACCAGATTCCGAGGACATAATCATTTTAAGGGGGAAGGATATAACGACTCGTGTATTTTGGAATTATTTAAATATGTGATTATTATGGAAATTATTAAATAAAATATGTGTCTTGGTTTTGACAGCAGTGTGTTGGTATATACTAATTGTCTATGATTTATTGATGTAAAGGATTGGAATGTGCAGTTAAAAATTTTGTTATATTGTTCTGTTTTATTTTTAAAGGTTATTTTATTACAATTTTAAATCCGTAAATATTTGGATTGTCTCTAAAATTAGTTTTATGATTTTATAATTTCAATAATTATTTTTGGGATTTTACAGAATTTAGATATCGATATGTTATCAATTATTAACCCTGTATGATTTTCTGCTTACATTTAATTGTAAAATCTGTATTTAATTCCAGAATTCTTCAAAAATTATGAAATCCATACTTATTTAAGTTTGAAATATTTTAAGAATTTTAAAATTATTTCGGGAATTTTTAGAATTAGTTTCACTCGCGCGTCGATTCGTTTAATTGATAAAAGCGGGTATAAAGTGTGTTTTAGGAATTGTTTTAAAATTTTAAAAGTTACGTTTTTATAAATTTCGGGATATTTCTAACATTTTAAGACTATTTCCGTAATTTTCTGAATTTATTTTAAGTGCAGCTCGGTTCGTTAACTGTAAATGCGGGTATAAGTTGTGTTTCAAAATTTATTTAAAAATTACGAAATTTACATTTTTATTAACTTCGGGATATTTATAATATTTTATAACTATTCTCGTAATTTTCTGAATTTATTTTAGGGCACAACTTGGTTCTATAAATTATAAAAGGCGGTACAGAATTAAGTCTATAGTTTTAAGAAGGGACACGTGTTGTACTCTAGTGAATCAATTGATTCGTGGCATTTGCTGATTTGTAAAAATAAAAATAATAGTAGAGGCATAACCACACGCGCGGCTTAAACACAAGGGGGGTTTTTGTCTCTCATCTTTTCGCCGAAATCTCTCTCTGTTCTACACTCTCGGCTGTCTTCTCCCCTCTCTTATTTCTCGTTTCGCCGCCCGTTCCTTCTTTCCGGTAAGCCTGAGCCGCCGTTCTATTTCCGGCGATTCGCCGCCTGTCACCCCTGTTGTTTCAGCCGCTTGTTCTCGGGTTTTTCTTGTGCAAATATATACATATACATACATGTGTATGTATGTATATATATTTACTTTTATGCCTTTGAAAATCTGCAGTGCTTATGTGATGAATCTGTTGCTAGCTGGCTTGAATTTGTTCGAATTCTTTTAGGGAAATTCGAATGAATTCTTTATGGTTATCCGAATTATTTGGTTATTAAAAATATTTTTATTTTTACAGGAAATTACTGATTAATCTTCGTGATGTAAATAAATATTGTGCAGGAAATTAATATTTATTCGGTGCAATTTATTTGGAAACCCGACTCGTGTCGGGCACCAATAAATTTTGCCGCCGTCGACAGTGAACATCGGTGAGTCGACGGTGGACGGTGATAACACGATTTTGAGTCCTAATATTTTTAATAAATATAATTTGTGCTGTGTTTTTATTCTGGACCGAAATAGTTAATTAGTAAATATTGAATCATGATGGTTAAGTTGGTTGTGGTTACTAAATTGTATCGGTGATTGGAATTTGCGAGTTGTGATTGGTTGTCGTGTTTTAAGTTGGATTGTTGTGGTTGAATTGACGTCCATTAATGTTTCGACGGGTAGCCCGATAAACAAATGAGACGCTGCCCAATTTTTGGAAACTGAATTACGTAAATACGGAAACGTATCCAATGAATATCAGGACGTCGAGAGACTATATATATATATATATATATATGTGTGTGTGTGTGTGTTTTATACGAAACTTGGTTGTACAATGTGATGAAATATTTTGCCAACTCGATAACCCTGATTTCGTAAAATAAAGAGTATACGTATTTTCCGAAAACAAACACCGAACCAATTTTCAAGATTGTAAACCTTACTTGTTGCGGGTGTTATTATAATATACATACTTACGAGTCGGGTTTGAATATCGTTGGGTAAAATTGGTATCGAGGATATGTCAAGCATACCAAGATGTCTAACATAGGGTATTTAGACCCTGTAGGTTCTAGTCGGGAAACCGAAAGTGGACGATGGACTAAAGATGACCTAGTAGCCAGCCAGCGAGCTCAGTAGAATTTCAACAGAAAAACCTGAGTATCAAAGTCGAATCCAATGTGATCTAGTGGTTAGATGTTAAAGCCTGAGCGGCAGAGTTGGCTCAGAATTGATCAGTAATAGTTGTAAAACCCTGTAAGGAAAGTATTTCTAAACCTTTTTCAAGATATAATGCAAATGTTTCCAAGTTCTCTCG
The DNA here is from genome assembly GCF_009905375.1 of Apium graveolens. Lineage (NCBI taxonomy): Eukaryota > Viridiplantae > Streptophyta > Magnoliopsida > Apiales > Apiaceae > Apium > Apium graveolens. The sequence continues at coordinate 204,329,801 of NC_133651.1, read as the reverse complement.
TGAAATATTGTTAAGTATTCAAAATAGCTTTGTTTTATATTGTAAGTACTTTGAATTATACAACCTTGAACCCGAATCACCTCATTTAATCTTTGAGCCATAAGTCTTAAATTTTTAATAAACCATCCTTTGTTGATTTTCAGATACCAAATCATACAAATATGACACTACTCCCCCAAATGTACAACTATCAAACACCAAACACTGGAACAAAACTGTTTGAAAATACAGAAACTTTTATACTCCAACCATTCTTTATAACATCGAAGAACTATACCTTGAAAAATCAGTATTCGTCCAATACCTGATCATTTTACGGACTGAAAACCGTTTCTTATACATACCTTGATATACACTTGAGATATCCATGAGTTTCTTTATATTTTTATTCAAGTGTTTAACCATCATTGATTATGATCTTGTTTATCGAATTATATTATTTATCATATTGAACTGCTTTAAAATTGGATAGTTTTTTTTATATATGTGGACCAGATTCGTGGTCAGACCATATCTATGGTCAATTTAGGCCAATGTGTGCCTTGGATCTAGTAGTTAGAGCAGTGATGTGTGATTTGCTCGGGGTTAGTACGTGACTGATCAGCAGCCTAACCTTGGTTTTAAAAACTTAAAATGAATGTCCAATTCTAATGATTGTTTGGCAATAAACTTAGTTCCTCTGAATCATCTCATTTGATCATTGATTAATCTCAATTATTGTCATTGTGACTTGCTGAGCTAGTTAGCTCACCCTTGCGATTCTTTTTATATATTTTATAGTTGGAAATGATACGGATGATAGTAAAGTTCCTCAGTCCAAAGTGCGAGCTAGGATTCCAAATAGAGATGGATCGAGCTAGCAAGAGTTTATTGCGGTAGTGAGATAGTAAGATTGTAAGAATAATTTTATTATCAGTTGTAAGTTAAATTAGTCGGGATTTGGTACGATGTAATAAAAGTGAAGGTTGTGACTTGTTTTCATACTTTAACCTGTTGTGATCTATGGTTATGTAAAGAAGGGTCATTGCAAATAATATCTTATATACAGGTTTATATGTTGTGGTTGTGTTGTTGACCCCAAACTTCTGATCCGGGTTTGGAGGGCGCCACAGTAACCCTTCCTTATGCAATGTCCGCAGTCTATTTTCACTAATATGACCTAGCCTACAGTGCCATAAATAGGTCAGATTTTCATCATCTCATTTTCTTTTTATTAGTTTCTTCAATCTGAAGTAAATCATGCTCTACGTCACATACATACAGACCATTATTTAAAATGCCACATCCAAAAAGAACATTATCTCTAAGGATAGAACATTCATTATTCTTAATAATAAATGAAAAACCATCCACATCCAACATAGGAATAGAAACAATGTTCCTCACAATAGAGGGAACGTAATAACAATTATTCAAAATAATAGTCTTGCCCGTAGGCATATGTAAACTAAATGATCCTACATATATGGCCGCAACCCTTTCTCCATTGCCCATACGTAGAATCACCTCATCTTTTTCAAGAGTCCTACTTCCCTTTAGTCCTTGCAACGAATTGCAAATATGAGAACCACAGGCGGTATCTAATACCCAAGTAGAAATTTGACCTAGTGACATATTAACTTCGATCATGAACATGCCTGAATCAGAAGCGGTAGTCTTACTACCCTTCTTCTTCTTCAATTCTGTAAGGTAAACCTTGGAGTTCCTCTTCCAGTGCCCCAACTTGTTACAGTGAAAACAAACAGCTAAATTAGGACCAGTCAACTTGTGAGCATCTAGTATACTCCACAGTGATAGTGCAGAAGACATGACGAATATAGTAAATCTGTAAATGATAAACACATAAGAACACTTAGCAAATATTCAATTTCATATCAAAACACTATATGAATCGGGTCTTTATTCATAAGTGACTCCCACTAGTTTATCTAATTTTTTCAACCCCTTAAGTGAAAATTAAGCATTCATAATGCTAGTGGGAATAGGGATCCTACATTCCATCACACAACCTCGGCTGTGGCACGAAACGTCATGTGATGTTCAATAGGCAGACAACTCTTGTCAATTACATCTTATGTTATTCCCTAATATAAGTTTAGCCTTTTGAATAATTGAGTCACGGTTGTGGCACGACAAACTCAATATTCTAAGTCAAGTCTAACCCAATATTTCGTACAATTGAATCAGTCTCCAACGGCCCACGGCTGTAGCACGTACCGACCTTTAGATTCTAATTCAATGTACACATCTCTATGTAATAGACAAGTATTTCTTATTTTGAAATCAAAGCCCTCGGCTGTAGCACGAAACGACAATGATTTAAAAATAAGAACCACATTCTACCATGTTGGAAGGCTATGACTGACACAAACCCGTTGTGTCATTGGCCAATTACTACTTGATATTATTTAATTTTAGAGGGATTATATTACGTTACAATCATAATCATATTATAAAGAGATTCTTCCTTTTAAATTAAATATTTCAAATCAATAATCGATAATCAGATGATTTCCAGATCGGGTGGAGCATTGTCAAGAGACGTCACTTAATAACCCTTTCTTACAGATAGAAATCTGTTGTTGACAGAATCATCCTTTCTCTCAATATTGAAAATTCATATTCAATTACGTGTTTCATAAACACAAGAATCTCATGATCATATTCATAATATTTATTTTTAAGGCAAGAAACGATTCCTATTCTAGATTTTCTAGAGCACGCCTTATATTGATTTAAGTTCACCTAAATCTGTCATCGCATGGTATACATAGGCATATATCTCACATATAAAATTAAATAAACAAGTAAATGTAAAGTGCAATAAAGTAAATGTGTTTGGTTATGGCCCCATCTTATGTGATCTTTATCAAGCTCATGATAAAGATCAAGGTCAATCTAATATGGTGATAGAAATAAATACAACTACTTATTACATAAGTCTTATTCTTTGTTTAGACTTCTTGTATGTCTCATCTTCTTCTTTGTATCACCTCCATTGGATAGCCTTCTTGAGTCTTAAATTACATTACATGATTGAAAATAAAACTAATCTAATAAACTTACAAGAATAACTCGAGTTACATTCGAGATTTATGATTACAAAGATTGACGACATGCAAGTCGTATTTAAAACCAAAACCAAAACCATTACACTAAGGTCGAAAGGCCATAACCATCCACCATGCTCATACAACACATAAAAGCATGTTAAAACACATAATCTGATCTTAACATATCATATTATCCATGATCTAATCATAAAAAGAAAATATGACAAAAATCAAAAAAATCAGAATTAAATTAGAAAAACAAGAATCACTGTTTACGGGCAGTAAACGACGTCAAACGCCTTCTAGACGAGTCGTTGATAGCTTTAGGTATCAGTTTTGTTTAGACTCTCGTTTACCTGTGGAATAGGGTATTCGTTTGCGTAAATCGGACACCAGACCCAGATTTCAGCAAATCTGTAGCAGCCAATTCAGAATCTGTATCTAATATGATTCTCATAATTCGAACAAACATAAATCATGTATATATCAGTATATATACAGATTACATAATCATCTTATGATTATATAACTCACATGAATATCATATATTCAAAACCATACATATATAAGCATATTATATCAACATCAAATCATGGTGAATCACGTACATGCTCATATATCGAAAACAGTTAAACACATAAACGAATTAAAAACTTTTCGCAAGTAGCTCTGATACCATTGAAGGGTTTTTAGCACATAAACGCAGCGAAAACGTAAATTTAAATCTTAAAAAAAAACGAAACCCTCCGCAGGATTCATGCGAAAAATAATATTTAATTCGTAGTTCAGTATGTTTACCTTAAGAAGCTTTACGTTAATGGAAAGATGGAGGTCTTTAATGGCGATCCAAAAATGATGAACGGAGATCCTTAGCAGCTGCTCCTCAAGTGTGAAGCATCCACCGGTATCCACCAAGAAAACGATGTAATGAAGGAGGAGGAGATGGAGAGAATTAGGGTTTTGTAAATCTTTTAGGTTGAGGCAAAAATAGGGTCTATAATAGTATATTTATAGGCAAAATTTTCAACTGAAAATTTTCCCATAAAATATTATTGTTATTAACCCTTTATTATTCTCACTAATAATTAAAACACCTTTTAATTATTAATCTTTTTTCTAAACTCTTTAGAAATAATTCTCTCACTTGATTTAATTTCCAAAAATCAAATTCTTAATTAATAATATTAAGAACCTTTTCTTAATTAATTTATAATCAATTAAATCTCATTTAATCAATTATTAAATTTGCCAATTAATTATTTATTTCATAAATAAATAATTATCAACCATTATTAATTAATTCCTCCACCATTAAATCATTCTCTTTTATGGTGTGACCCTGTAGATTTAATATTAAGCCGGTAGTAGAAATAAATAATAATAAAACTATTTTATCATTATTTATATAAATTCTCTAATTCATTAAATATGATTAATTAATTTATCATATTTATTCTATATCGTGAGGGATACTTCTCAGCATATCGCGGCTATCTAGGGATGGCAATCGGGTCGGATAGGATCGGGTATGGCTATATCCAAATCCAAACCCAAAAATTTTGGTCATACCCGAATCCGATCCAAACCCGAAAATTACCCGAAAATTCATATCCAAATCCGAACCAACGGATTTCAGATCGGGTTCGGATATACCCGAAACCCGATTTTTTAGATTGAATTTTAATATACCCGATAACCGAAATCTGATATCCGAAATCCGAAAACTCGAAAATTAAAATCCCAATTTATAAGAGATAAGCTTACTGAACAATGAACATATATATCAAATCAATCCAAGTCCAACAAAGAAAATTAAATAAATCTAGCATTATTTATAAAAGAAGAACCAATAGTTCATACTACAAATTGACAATAGCATAATAAAATTGGAAGCATCAAAGGTCTCTCATCCTTGCAAAATCACAACACGCAACATGAAACTGACCAATAGAAGTAGAATAGCGATTATTGAATGAATCAATTAATAGGATTCTTGGCTCCTACCTTGTGCCTTATCGCGATGAATATATGCTGCTGCGGCTCCCGGCGAGTGAGTAACCCTAACTTGAGCCACAACTTTTTATTCTAACTCTGTAACTGTGTTAAAGAATGTTTTGTTGTACTTGTGCTTTTGTTTGGGTCAATTGGGCTTATTAAAATAAAAAATGATAAATGTATTTTATAATTTAAAAGTATTTATTTATTTATTTAATTATGCATAAATATATATATATATATATATATATATTCGAGTATTTTATCGGGTTTCGGGTATCGGATCTGATATGCCAATATCCAAATCCAAATCCAAAAATTTTTGGGTACAAAAATCAAATCCATATCCAAATCCATATCCAAAAAATCGGTTTTGGATTATCCAAAATTTTGGATTTTGGATCGGATTAATTTGCCATCTCTACGACTATCCGGATAATACGAATTCACTGCTTAATATACCAAGAACCTATTCAGTGAGTAGTTTCCATACAATTAATTCCTTCTACCCTGTAATATCACGATTAAATACAAGGCATGGAACTTGTATCAAGCCTATCTTATTTAATCACTTGCTTTCCCATTCACTATGCTTAGTTCTATTTAATGTAAATTGGAAACTCCTTTCTAATTTCATTCACTCTGGCCAGAGATTCCTGAACTAACATAAGTGGATCAGCATTGAACATTCTCTTCCTACACTGGAAGGGATAGATCCTTTATTGATCATTCACTATCTTCGTGTACAAATTCCTATACCCAGTAGAGCCCTTATAATTGTCCCTTGAGACTAAGAACTAAACCAAAGCCTAGTTCAGTGTACACAAGATGACTATGATGACCTCAAGTCTAAGGATACTTGTACAACTATCACTATGTGAACAACTGCTGACACGTGAGTGAACTCCATCAGTTGTTCAGCTGTGTAAGTCATTTTCAGTGAACTTATTCTATAATAAGAACCTACATACTAGCTATAGTGTCACCACACAAATGTCTATGAGACCATACATCCTTCTTAATAAAGCAAGCATAGTATGTACCGATCTTTGCGGATTATTAATTACCAGTTAGTAATCCTACGACCAGAATGTATTTAAGTTTAGAGTTATCATCTTTTAAGTCTCATTATTATGATCTCATCACAATCCATAAAAAGCTTTACTATAAACTGTGGTATATCTTATTTAAACATTTAAATAGATAGAGCCCGCAATAAAAACAAAACAAGTCTTTTATTAATATCAATGAAATCAAAACAGATTACATAAAAGTTATTCCTAAATCCTCATACATGATTGGACTTAGGATATATCTCTTTCAATTCCCTTCTAAATATGCAAAGATTATTATTATTGTTTTATATAAAATATCCAAAGTTGCCTCAACAGTTGTTGACTGTGTTATAAATGATAGTAGAGTTTTGAAGCTTGAAGAATCCAATACAGAAACTATGGATATAAAGAGAGAATGTGGCAGAATAGAAGCTCGTAAGAGAGTATAATGACACTAAACAGAATGATAAGGTTCTTTCATCTCGATTATTGGAAAAATCAATTCAAAAGGATGATAGCCAATTTAATGAATCTTACAATCTGATGCCAATTTAATGTACTAGTTATAAGGTGTTTAACAAGCATTTTAAGTTAGATGACTGTTTATTCTGTGTTTTATTGATGTAACGGTTGTTTGATATTAATGAAATTAAAAAAAACATGTATCTATTTTTGGGAAATATGGAAATAAATCAAATAGGTTCCTATCATTTTTTATTATGAAAGCGTTGTCGGTCGGACCCACCAGTGGGCCGTTGTAGGTGGGACCCCTTATGGGGCCCACAATATTCCCACAATATTGTACTAATTGTCAAACACCTATTGTAGCACTGGTCTAACACCTATTGAAACCCTAGTGATGTTACAGTAGCATGTTTTTATAACAGATAATCAGGATTTGCAATAGGATGTGCCGAGGTTGCAATAAAGTGCTTTCCCAACGGCTAAAATTGAAACCCCAAAAAAGCGTTGCAATAGCATTTTTTGCACCTGTAGCAACGGTTTTTTGGCTTTTAGTAACGGTTTCTAGGGGTTGCAGAATCCAATATATGGCGTAGTGTCTGATACCAATTGTTCTTTTACAATAATATAACAACAGAATTATAGAAGGGGGTTGAATGGAATTCTGGTTACTTTTTGATTATCTGAAAAACTCTTTTTGAAATATACAATTGTGTTTGTGAATATGCAAGAATGCAGATAAAGCTTTTAAAGTATTCTACTAACACAAAGTAAATAAACACAAGTTTAAAAACATCCTGGTGGATTTATCTTTCCACCAGAGATGTATATTTGGAGAAATCTCGGTGATGCAAATTGCACACAACTGCCTTACAAGTATTTTGTTACAACTTAGAACTTGAGAGTACTTTCTAAAGATACAGCTTGCTAAACTCTCTAGTTTTTTCTTGTTCTACTTGTTATGCTTAGTTGTCCTAAAATACTTGTTACAATCGATTTATATATTCACCAAGTTTACATATGCAATAAGATAAAAATAATATTCCTATCAGCTAGGTCCAAGCGCATGCTTCTTCGTTTCTCTATCCAATGCAATCCAAGTAAGATACAACATATCTGAATGAGCTTGTTTGCATGGAAATGGAAATGCTTCATTTTCTTCTAAAACCTGAAATTAGGCTGCCTGCCACATTCCTTTTGTGCACTATCAACTCACGTGACTCTGTCAGCTTCTGTCGAGTCACTATCAACTGCTATCTTGTTGATTATCCATTGAACCTATATTGATGTTATCCGTTGAAGCTTTATTGTTGTTATCTATTGACACTATACTTGTGTCATCCGTTGAAGCTTTCTTGTTAACATCCGTTGAAGCTTTATCTAATATCAGTTGAAGACCTCTTGACTAGCTTATCCGTTGAAGGAATATTGAGTTATCCGTTGAAGCTTGTAGAGTCATCCATTGAAGCTTGTAGTTTAGGAGTTGAAGCTCTTTAACTTATACAAAATTACAAGGCATTTTGTATTTACACTTAGACCACCTATTTTGTATATCTTGCTAGTAGTCAACATGACTTAGAAACTATAATAACTATCAAATCCCTCAGCTATTATAGTGTATAGAATGTGTTACATACTTATTAATATAAGCTACTCCTTTAACGGATAGATAAACTATGGTTATCCATTGAAGGATACTAAATGACAGTTAATAATTATACTTGAGGTGTTTTGGTGAATTATCAGCATAACTACAACATATTATTAACAAACCCCATAATCGGTACCTTGTGCCATAAGAACTGCCAATTTACACGATCATACGCCTTGGATACATCAATTTTAATGCTACTTCGCCTTCTTCACCTCCTGGTTTCCTCCTCATAGGATGGATTATTTCAAATGCAATAAGCATATTATCTGTAATGCTACGCCCATGCACAAGAGCTGATTGATTCTCTAATATCACTACTTGTAGCATACTCTTCAGACTATTTGCGAGCACTTTTGCTAGAATTTTGCATATTACATTGCAAAGTTTATAGGACGCATATATGTTAATCTTTCCACATTTTCCTTCTTTGGAATGAGACCTAAATTTGTATTATTTAACTCAGCTAGAAATGAAAAATCTTTAAGCCAACCCTTGCAATATTTAAAAACCTCATGACCAATTAATTCCCAAAAATATTGGACAAATGTTGGGCTGAATCCATTTGGTCTAAACGCTTTATTTGGATGGATATCTTAAACAGCAGTAGTAAATTCTTCAAATGATAACTCTACTACCCTGTTAGGTCACACACACTGTAGAAGGGGGTTGAATACAGTGTTTAGCACAATCAAATCGAATATAAGAATTTAAGTAATAGAAAACAGATTTTATTCAACACAATAAACTCTGTTACAATATGGAACTGTCCTCTCTCAGTGATGAACAAATTATCACGAGAGCTGCTAGAGTTACAAAGAATAATAACTTCGATAATCGTAACACAAGTGTAAACTCTATGCCTCTGATTATATACTACACAGTTACAAGATAATCTTCTAATTGATATGGAATATAATTTTACTTCCTAAAACATATCAACCAGTTATCTTTTCTTCCAAGTATTCTATTCTTCACAGAATTCCTTCTTCATGCACAATCTTTCTGTCTTAGTCTCGATCTTCTTTTTTTTCGATCAGCCGTCTGCCTTTTCTGAAAGTCATCTTAAGTCCTGATATTATCTCCTGATAAATATCTTCTGAACCTTAAGTTATGATAACTTAAGTTCTGATATCTTAAGTTCTATCTTCAGTATAAGTGCTGATTTTCAGTTAAGTACTGATTTGTCTTGTTACGTAAGATCTGAAAACTAAACACAAATCATATTACACATGACATTATCAAATATCTAACAATCTCCCCCAACTTGTAAATTAGTATAATATACAAGTTCAACAGATATTTGATGATGTCAAAAACATTAAGTACAAATGCATGAGAATTTGACTTGATAACTACAACTTACAGTCCTTTCAGCTTTACCATCTTTAACTTTTAATAACCGCTTCAGTCTGTATAAACTTCAGAATTTAAGTAGTTATAGATCTTTGACTTGGCTTCAACTTTCAATTTCTTCTGATCTCTTTGATATCAGGAGTTGTCCTGAGATAGTTCTTCAACAAACATCTCTCTACATATTCAAGTTCATTGACCATCCTCCTTTTAGCATTTATCAAATCAGTCGTATCTTCTCCAGTTTGAAAAATAGCTGCTCTGAGATTATTTATCTTAGCTTTTCTTATCTCCTGATCTAGTCTAATCAGATATGCCTTGTCAGACTCTAGATTGAATTCCACAGCCTTATAACCCAGAAAAGTAGTTATAATCCTAGCAGAGTTAGGCTTCATATCGACAATATCACCCTTGTGATCTCTGTACTTGGGACAGTATTGTAAGTCATATGTCAGAGACCTATTTGTATATTCGAGGATTCAACTCAACTCAAATAAGAATGTAATAATTAAATAGTGGATCGACCGTCAGAGAGATCTCGCAAAGTAATATCTGTCAAAGGATTCAGAAATAAGGTTCATCTACAGACTTGAGGAGTTAATTCACTGGAAGAAGTTCAAGAATTTGATCATGCCTCAGTGATATAAATCAAGATCGTGGATTTAATCAAATGACAGAGATCTCGTCAGAGTATCATTAATTACAAGGATTTAATCTGAAGAAAATCAAAGCGTCAAAGTCAAGACATGAAGAAACGTCACGGAAGTTAGTCACTCATGAACCAGACAGTACATCGAGTGTCAACGTTGAAGTGGTGGAATTGATTCATAATTTTCAGTGATTTTCAGAAGATTTGCAGAAGGATGGGTGCTGTTGAAGACTAGAATTAATTCTCTATTAATTAATTAAGTCATCTAATTTAATTAAGAAAATAAATTATATCTGCGAAGAATAATTTATTTATTAATTGAATTAATTGATTAATTAATTCTGAATTAATTTTAGGAATTTTCAGAATTTAAATTGGATTAAAATCTGCATTAAATCAGCAAGACAATTGAAAATGAACTAGCATGACAATCAGGATTGTCATACCGATTGTCATGCTAGGCCATTTTCAATAGTCTCACCGAAAGTTACACTAGGAGGATGATTGTCTTGCTAGTTCATTCTGATTGTCATGCTAGTTCATTCAGATTGTCTTGCTAGTTCAATCCATTGTCCTACCGAAAGTCTTGCCAGCTATAGGATTGTCATGCCAGTTCAATTCTATTCGGTTGTTGATTAAAAAGAAGCAGAGCAGCAGCAACTCCATAATCCAGAGAAAAGAAGTCAAGAACATACAGAGAGAAAAAGCAGCCAAATATTTCATCTTATCTGCTAATTCAAAGATCAAATTTCTAGCTTGTAAAGTTAAATCCAATCAACTAGAAATCATTCTCTTGTTCTTGTTTAACAATCTAGCGGATCAAAATCCCTAGAACTTAATCTCAAATCGCGTTTAGCATTTGATTCTAATTATTGCAAAAATAGAAAAAGTTCATGTTGAATTTATTCTAGATTTGTGATAATTGATTTGAGATTAATACCTTGTAATCGATACAGTTATTGTAACACCTTTCAAGTTTAATAATATTTTTATTTAACTTGAATTTTGTTTCACATTTTTTATTCCGCATTTATTCGATTATTTGGTAACGTTTGTATTCAACCCCCCCTTCTACAAACTCATTGGGACCCAACAATTGGTATCAGAGCCTTCTGATTAACGAACAAATCAAGATCCTAGACTTTTGTGATTTTTCAACTCCTTGAATTTTTATTTATTCAAAAATTCATAATGACTTCACATAAAGTTGGAACCGTTAAAATTCCACAATTTGATAAAGAGAATTATATCATGTGGAAGAAGAAGATGCTATTATTTTTACAAGTTGCAAATCCCAAATATTCAAACTTGTTAAAGAAGGGTATAAAAACTCCGATGGTTATTGAACCAGAGGTAATAATAGATGGTGTGGTGACTACTGAAGCTAGAACCTATCCAAAAGAGCCTGAAGATTTTACTCCTGCTGAGAAGGAAGAAGCCTCCTTGGATGCCAGCCTTCAATTAATATTAATTGATTCCCTTGATCCCTTGATGAACAGACATGTGATGAACTGTAAAAATTCCAAACACATGTGGGAAACTATTGAGGTGATTAATGAAGGCACAGAGGAAGTTAGGGAGAACAAGTTGGAAATCCTAACCTCTGAATATGAACATTTCAAATCAAATCCAGGAGAAGGAATTACTGAAGTGTTTGAGAGGTACAATGCGTTGATCAACAACCTGAACATCAATGGAAAGTATTATTCAATCAGGGAGGTCAACAAAAAGTTCCTTTTAACACTGCCAGCTCATCTTGAACATAGAATCACTGCCATTAGAGAAGCTAGAGATCTGAGTGAGATTTCTTTGGACAGGCTCTATGGAGTGTTAAAAACCTATGAGTTGGAGCAGATTCAACAGAAGGAAGTCTACGGGAAGGATAGAATGGTCAGCACATCTACTGCACTTGTAGCTGAAGGTCAACAACAACAACAATCTCAACAGTTAGAAAGAATGGTACAGTTTTCCAAAGGTGAGGAAAATGAGTTAGTAGCAGAATATGATCCTCCTACTACAAATCAATCAAGTGATGATTTTTATTCCTTGGAAGAGCTGGAGCAATTGGAAGATGAATCAATGGCCCAAATTGTCAAGAGATTCTCCCATGTCAGATTCAGGAGGAATCCCAAACTTAAGTACAAGTCCAACTACAACAAATTCCAGAAAGGTGGATCTTCATCCTCTAACACCAGCAGTGGTGGGTACAAAACAGGGATGGTTGATCGAAGCACCATTAGATGCTATAACTGCAATGAGTTGGGACACTTTGCCACAGAATGTAGGAAGCCAAAGCAAGTAAGAAAGAACTCTGAAAGGGCTTATCTGGCGAAGGGAAGAAGCTGGGATGATACTGACAGTGAAGATGAAGATGAAGGAAATCTTGCTCTTATGGCTATTGATGGAAAAGCTTCATCGTCAAGAATAGAGGTAAAACTTTCTGATGCTGAAATGGTTTATCATCTAAGAGGTAACTTAGATTGTGCACGTCGTGATAATGAACTGTTAAGTTTACAGATCACAGACCTTGAGAAAGAGGTCCATGAATTAAGACTTGTGCACATTAATCAAGACAAATTAAAAGAACAGGTATCTTTTCTAGAGAATAGAGTTGACTGTTACAGAAAACTCGAAACTATTCTCAAAGACAAGATCACCGGTCTTGAGACTAAGGTTAGAGCCTACTTCAATTCTTGTTCGAAGGCTAAAGAGTTCTACAGTAAGCAAGCTGTTAATCAAACATCTGGAACAGGATATGATTACAATGCTGCTATTGGAGAATTAGGCATAAACTCCCATCCTCATGTATGTGCTAAAGGGAGGGAAGTACCACATGTGCTTAAGGGTGTTGATGAACCCCTCTATAAAGCATCAATTGCTGAACCATTTGATGCGACCTCTTCTATTATTCAAGAGGAAATACGTGCTGAGGATCATGCTAATGAGAAGATTGTTTCCAAGTCAAGTGAGTCGAAAGTTCCATTCAAAGTTGTGAAAGCAACTGAGACTAACTCAGACACACATGAGTTGGATAACAATAATGCCATGTCTACCATGCATAAATTGCCTGCTGTTAATCACTCTCATAAAGCATGTGGTGTTGCTAATTGTATGTCTTATGCTTTTAATATGATGTATGCTTATTTTAATGGTAAGCATGTGTCTAATGATAAGACTACTCCTCGTCAGCATGTGAATAACAAGAAGCATGTTAGGTCTAAGACTGCTAGTCCTTCTAAGGCTAGAAAGGATACATTTGTGCCTAAGCTTAAACAGAAATTTGTTAACGCTGTTTACAAGGTCAAATGTTCAGTCATTGAGAAAGTTGAGGCAATTAAAATTAAAAATGTTGTTTTGCCTGACAAAGGACAGTTCTACAAGTATGCCGGGCCCAACCAAGTTTGGGTTCCGAAGAAGGTCTAATCCATTTGTAGTGCAGGGCATTAAACAAGTATAACCGGTAGTGTGGATTCTTGACAGTGGATCATCAAGACATATGACCGGAGATAGAGCCCTGCTATCAAATGTGGTTGAGAAAGCTGGCCCCATGGTTACCTTTGGAGATAACAGCAAAGGTTTATCTGAGGGATATGGCTATTTGCAAGCTGGGAATGTTATCATTGTAATTTTGTATATTGTGCTAGGTTATTATCAGGAAGCAGTATCTAACATATAGCACCAGTGACGAGACTTGAGAATATTACGACATATCAGACACCTGCTGCACATTACACTTGGAATTGTACTCTAGTAAGATGTGTACAAGTGTACTCCTGGTTGGTAAGTCAAAAGAGGAAGTCAATGCACCACAGTTCATGGACTTTGCAGCTGCAGATCTATTGGACTATGAAATTTCTTCTTCACAATCTCACTTCAGGTTGGTATGAACTAGTATACTGCTCAAGCAATCGTCAAGGACATGGTATGACACTCTAACAGAAGTTATAATTTTATATGAATAAGTAGAGTCGTCATATTAATAACTATCTTATCACTAAGCACAATCATATTGTTTTATATGTACAGTGGTATATTGATTATGCAACATAACAATTAGTATCTAAAGTACTTGACAAGTATCCGTCAATGATATCTTGTTAACATTATGTTGCAGATATTTGTAAGCTTTTGACATGAATGAGAATTACTTAGACTTTACCCTAAGTGATCAATGTTTTATCAAAAACCCATTTATATTGAAAAACAAAATCAAACTTCTTTCTACATTAGTGATTTCTTATGTCATGTAAAATCTTTTGAAATCACTATTGTAAATCATTTTCTCTCTATCACCATATGTTCTGTGTTACAGGTTCAGTCTCCAATGACTTTCTTTCATTGACAGTCATGAGGTTGAAAACCCACAACGTCTATCCCAGACTGTAAAGACAAAAAAAAAACAGAACCAACCAACACTCTCTTACCACTAAAAGTAGTATGAATGAGCGTGAGGTAGATAGTGCCTAGTGCACCACATAAGGAAGGTTCTGTAGTCAACCCAGTAGCTCTGTCTCCTACATAGATGAGTAGTATTTAAACCGAGACAACTGCTAGCCCCCATACATCTTCTCAAAAAGATGTAATGGCTGAAAAGGCACAAAAACAATTACTAGATTCATTCTCTCAACAGGGTGCGTCTATTGAATTTTGCCTGTCAGCCAAGGTATCCGATGTAGTGTCACCACTTCAAACATAAACAATTCTTGATGCATAAGGAGAGGTTACACACACAAAGGATGAGTTGACGGAAACAAGAGTTTCGACCATTTTAAGGTCAGATTCGATTGTTCAAGGTTCGTTAGTGGACCAATTGCCTTTACAGGTGTTAGGAGAGGATACTGATCCAAAAGCCATATGTCAGTGGTCAGTGTCTACCTCCCCAGGCTTAAATCCCCTGGATGCATCTGCGGATAGTGGATCTGACATAGGTGCAGATTGGCAACTTGT
This sequence comes from Apium graveolens, assembly GCF_009905375.1. Taxonomy (NCBI): domain Eukaryota; kingdom Viridiplantae; phylum Streptophyta; class Magnoliopsida; order Apiales; family Apiaceae; genus Apium; species Apium graveolens. Next base: position 204,314,636 of record NC_133651.1, on the reverse strand, counting down.
TGACAATGATTCAGATATTACCTGATAAGTCACAAGGAAGTGTCTTCACAGACATTAGAAGGGAACTTTGATCTTTATGCTAAAATCGTTGGATCATTGTTTACCTTCCCAGAATTCAAATCTCGAACCCTAAAAGGGAAACTAGCAACTTGTAGATTATGACTCAGATTTATCTGACGAGTTTAACAAGGATGGGGATTTGTGAACTCCCATTGCACCACCTGTGACCTCCTTTAAGGATGGCTAAGGTGATTTTCCTTGCAGGTACAGCTGGATTATGGAGCTATGAGAGAAGAGTGATACACTTGTGAGAATGAGTGTAAACACGAGTGGAGAGAAGAGTGAAACACATGTGAGGTACACTAAAACACAATCACACACTCACAGTGAGGAAGAAAGAGAAACTACTTGTTATTTCTTTTCCAACCAAGTGAAATATGAGAACTCCTTCAGACGACGGCATACATTCCTTCTTTAAGGGGGAGATAAAAGCTTAAGAAATAGTTTGGAGGATTCCTCAACTAAGGGGGAGAAATAGCAGGGAGGAAGAAAAAGATCCTAAAAATGTACACTACACCACACCATTGTTGTTTCTAACTACGGATCCTATTGTACGGGAGAGGTGGTAAACACAAGGTGATTTCCTAGTAAGGGAAGAAGCAGTTAGGGGAGTACCATTGGTTTTTATCTGCGGATCCTATTGTACGGGAGAGGTGGTAAAACGAAGGTGATCTTCTTTAATCAGTTGATTCTCATAGGGGGAGAAGCAAGAGATATGGGCTTCTCAACAGGAAATGTGGTTGTACAAATGAAGATGGAACTACTTGAAGATATGTTCAGTCTAGAGGAACATCTACTTGGAATCTGGAAAATGTTAAATCTAGTCCAGAACTTTTCTACTATTTACTTTGCATTTCTTTTTATATCTTTTTTTCTAATTTGTTAGTTGAGTTATCCTCTAGGTATTTGTGTGTTATTGTCTAACAAACAAATAGGGGGAGATTGTAAGTCATATGTCAGAGACCTATTTGTATATTCGAGGATTCAACTCAACTCAAATAAGAATGTAATAAGTAAATAGTGGATCGACCGTCAGAGAGATCTCGCAAAGTAATATCTGTCAAAGGATTCAGAAATAAGGTTCATCTACAGACTTGAGGAGTTAATTCACTGGAAGAAGTTCAAGAATTTGATCATGCCTCAGTGATATAAATCAAGATCGTGGATTTAATCAAATGACAGAGATCTCGTCAGAGTATCATTAATTACAAGGATTTAATCTGAAGAAAATCAAAGCGTCAAAGTCAAGACATGAAGAAACGTCACGGAAGTTAGTCACTCATGAACCAGACAGTACATCGAGTGTCAACATTGAAGTGGTGGAATTGATTCATAATTTTCAGTGATTTTCAGAAGATTTGCAGAAGGATGGGTGCTGTTGAAGACTAGAATTAATTCTCTATTAATTAATTAAGTCATCTAATTTAATTAAGAAAATAAATTATATCTGCGAAGAATAATTTATTTATTAATTGAATTAATTGATTAATTAATTCTGAATTAATTTTAGGAATTTTCAGAATTTAAATTGGATTAAAATCTGCATTAAATCAGCAAGACAATTGAAAATGAACTAGCATGACAATCAGGATTGTCATACCGATTGTCATGCTAGGCCATTTTCAATAGTCTCACCGAAAGTTACACTAGGAGGATGATTGTCTTGCTAGTTCATTCTGATTGTCATGCTAGTTCATTCAGATTGTCTTGCTAGTTCAATCCATTGTCCTACCGAAAGTCTTGCCAGCTATAGGATTGTCATGCCAGTTCAATTCTATTCGGTTGTTGATTAAAAAGAAGCAGAGCAGCAGCAACTCCATAATCCAGAGAAAAGAAGTCAAGAACATACAGAGAGAAAAAGCAGCCAAATATTTCATCTTATCTGCTAATTTAAAGATCAAATTTCTAGCTTGTAAAGTTAAATCCAATCAACTAGAAATCATTCTCTTGTTCTTGTTTAACAATCTAGCGGATCAAAATCCCTAGAACTTAATCTCAAATCGCGTTTAGCATTTGATTCTAATTATTGTAAAAATAGAAAAAGTTCATGTCGAATTTATTCTAGATTTGTGATAATTGATTTGAGATTAATACCTTGTAATCGATACAGTTGTTGTAACACCTTTCAAGTTTAATAATATTTTTATTTAACTTGAATTTTGTTTCACATTTTTTATTCCGCATTTATTCGATTATTTGGTAACGTTTGTATTCAACCCCCCCTTCTACAAACTCATTGGGACCCAACAAGTATGTACTGTCAGACTTTACAGAATAAAGCTTCTTCTGTCTTTGAATTTGAGACTTTAAATATCCTGCAGCACTATCTGTTAATCTATCTTTCACTTGAAGTAGGAATAGAACATGTTCCGGTTCTTCAAAATACTTCAGTGGTATAGCATTTTTCTTAATCTGGTATACCCTTCCATCTGTCATAAAATATAACAAGATATGTTCTTTCAAGTAGGTATGGTAAACCATTTGTACAGATTCAAGTCGATTCAATCTTTCAGGAGTTGCTCCAACACCCGGTTCACTTAAGGAAGTTGGATCATTGGTAGTGTTATGTACTCTTCTTTCATCAGAACTACCCAACCCAGATTTATCTCTTGCTTCCTTTCGTGTAAAAACTCTTGCTTCAAAACCACTTGTTGCAGTCTTCAAAGATTGAGCCTGTTTAGCTTTGGTGAATCCTGGTAGGAGTATCTTTGAAAGTTAAACATGAGCAATGTCAGAGGTTTCCTTTTCCTTATCTTCTAATATCAAGCCAACTTGAGCTATGTCAGAGGTTGCTTGTTTCACTGTCATATCAGAACTTACTAAATCTTGACTCTGAACAACATGAGCCATGTCAGAGGTTGTTTGAAAAATCTTTTTATGCATCAGAGTAAGATTAGCATCTGCTTCATCATCAATTATTTCTTCATCCATGACTGGCATATAAACCTTTACAGGTTCATCAACCTTTTCTTTGCCCTTGGACCTTGGATCAATTTCCATTTATGATTTGGCCTTGGTTGCCTCAGAACTTGTTCTTTCCTTTATCACAATACCCTTAGGCTTTGGAAATTTCTTTTCAACAACGGAAGCTTCAGATTTTGTCTTGACACCTTCTGCTTTGAGTCTAGCTTCCTCTTCCTTTAGACTCTTAAAGTCCATTCCTGGATTTTCTTTAAGAAATAACTGCATTGAAATTTCTTCATCAAGTTCTAGATATCCATCAGAACTTATCCTTTTACCAGTATCAGAAATTATTCTTCTCCCAGTATCAGAACTTGTTCCTTAACTTGTAATTCTAGCTTTACTTGACGAAAGTCCTTTGCCTTGACCTTGACCTCTACCCTTATTAGAATTTCCCTGGTCATCATTTCCATCATCCTTTCCTTTCAGTATTTGAATAGATTTGCATTTGGACTTAATCACTTTCTCCCCCTTTTTGGCATTAGCAGATAATAGAAGAGAAACAAGCAATTCCATTGAGGATTGGATCTCATTGAGTTGACTTTGGTGAGAAGCTTGATTCTTCAGAATTTCTTTAATTTGAGCTTGTTGTTTCTCCTGAGTTTTCTCAATGTAGGCAATTCTGTCAAAGGCTGGCTTGAAAAATCTGTTCTTTTCAAGTTTCACGTTCATATCTTGATGGATTAGAGCTTCCTAAATTTTGTTCACCTTGTCATGAGTTATTGAGTGTTGACCTTGAAGGTGCCTTGTACTCAATGCAGTAACTCTCAGTTGTTCCTTGAAATCATCATTTATCAGCATTTCATCAGCTTTTACAAGATGCTCAGCAAGAATCTTTTCAGAAGGAACAAAACTAAATGAGTTCTATTCTTTAGTCCAGTCCTTTCCTCTAGGAGTTTCACTCCAAGGTACTGGTGCTTCCCCTATAACAAACTTCTTGACTAAATCAGCTTTATGAACAGTTTGTTGAGCTGCATGTCCTGAGGGACCAGCTGCATCAGCATCTAAATTACCAGCAGCTTCACTAGTGGTTTCTTCACTAGCAGCATCAGAACTTGTAGATCCTGCAGTATCAGCATCCTCTGATAAAATAGCAGTATGTGAGGCTATAGAAGCTTCAACATTTTCCTCTAAATTCTGATCTGCAACCAGGTTCGGATCAACATTCAAAAGTGATGTTGTTGGTGGAGTGAGTTGAATTGGTGAAGCTTCCCAGTACAAAACCTCAGGCACAATCAGGTTATGAATATCAATTTCAGCACTTGTACCTGGTTCCTCAGTATGTACTGGATCAACTATAGGTGACATAGAAGGTGTAGGTATTTTAGCTTGAGCAGTTTCATGTTGTGCAGAAGGAAGTAATTCAATAACAACTAGTTCTGTTGAGATCAGAGATTCCTGATCCCCTTCCTTAGCTGCTTCCACTACATCTTCTAAATCTGACTCAACTATGTCCCTATGAGCTCTCTGTTTCTTTAATTTCCTTAAAGGTGGAGACACTGTAGGAGCTTTATCATCAGAATTTAATTTTCAAAGCCTTTTGAGGGGCCTAGAACTCCCAGTTACAGTATCTTTCTGAGAAGAAACCTTCTCAGCTTCTACAATAACAGGTTCTGATATTGGAACATGTTCCTCAGTTGTTTTCTCAAATCAATAGAATTTAATCAAAACATTCATCACAAAATAAAATTAAAAGTCGATGAAGTAAAGATTAATAAATTGTAATTCAACATGCACAGTCACATAATTTGAGAAACAAAGAACAAATCTTGCAATATAAAGAAAATTTCATTGATATATCAGATGATTACATTCGATGAAATTTATCAATTACATGCAAAAACTACAAGATAGTCCTATTCTACGATTCCTAACATCAACAGCCTTAGTCCTAAGCTAAGAAGCCTGACAAAGCTGACGGTGAAGAGAATCGGATGAATAACAATTAATTCTTCTTCCTACTTTCAACAAAGAGAACAACAAGATGAATGATTTGCTCCTACTGTATAAGAATATGAAGATGAGCTTCTCTTTGGAAAGACAACAGATCATTTTTAATGTTCTCTTGAAGTTGAATCCAGATGAAAGAGGGAATGTTAATAATAGGATATGAAGTCGGAATTCCATTTCAAAAAATGAACACAGTTTATGTGCCATAGCTGTAACACCAACTAAAATGAGCCATTGTTTGAGAGAAATGACCAGATGTGGTTTTACTGATGAATGATCAGTTATTTAAATAGGCAATGGAATACTAAGGGACGCGAGGACTGGTTAAAAATTACAAGTTACAATAATGACCCCTCGACTCCCTAGACTGATGTGTAATAATAACAGTCAGTAAAAGATCTAAAGCCAGAGTTAATGGGCACGGGATATAATAATAATTACTGTGTGCATGCAGTTTTTCAAGACATACACGTTAACCACTAACCCACAATCATTATGATTGTTTTAACCAATATTCTGTAAAAATATTATTGCTCAATTAATGACCAAAAATAAACCAAGTAAATAAATACTGTCACGTCAGTATTAAAACTTGATTATTATCAGGATTTAAAAGTCATCAGAATATAGCTCCTTAACTCGAAAAGTGAATGTGTATTCCTGTAATTCTTTACATAAATACTGATATGGTTTCATCAGAACTTAATCATCAGAACTTCCATCAGAACTTGTCCTCATAATTTATGCGATCTGACACATAAACTGTTTATCTAAAATAACAATGATCACCACAGTAATTTTCATTATTCATATGGAGTGTATGTGTGTGCATTAAGCTAAATATTAGACAAAGAGTAAAGTTTGATTCACTTCAGTACATCTTAGAAATAAGGCATACCTAAGAACTTTACTTAAAATCTGTCATTATTCTGAAGTCTACTTTAGAATGAGTTCATGCATGAGTCCACCTCAACTATTTTGTGCTCATTTTATGCATCTTTTGAAATACTATTTTACAGTGGCTTCTCAGTGTAAGTGAGTCACGACTGCTTATCAGAATTTATGCTGTTATCAGAGTATTTCTCCAGTAATCATAGAGTGTGAAAAGTCACCAAGAAAATTTTATTTTGCTTTTCTAATGCATATTACTTAATACCAGCAATGCACTTGGGTCTTCCCTTCCACATTTTTATTCTAGATCTCAAAGGAGTACCAGATTTTTATTTGTTTTCTTTTCTTTTTCTTTTGATAAGTGAGGCTTATCAGCACTTAGTACATTCACCAGATTTACTAACATCAGAACTTAACAAATAAGAAGCACTATTCTAGTTTTTGACTTAGTAATAAGATACACAAAGTAAACTAGACTAAGCTCAATATCAGAATTTGCTTGTGTTAAAAAATTTCCACATAGATAATTACTTCAAACATGGGATCTTTAGTATATTAAAGATTACTAGGTCAGCATCTAGCACAGTTATCCTCATTGGATTGAATAGTCACAGAAATATTCATATCACTATTAGAGTTTAGAAATTCACATCAGACAACAATCAGCACTTAAGTAATTTTCAATTTAAGCACTGAATACACAAAGATAGTAATATATATAAATACTGATCATAAAGTATGATGTATCAGAACATAAACTAAGCAGATTTAGAGAAAAGACCTGAAACCATTCCAAGTTCATTTACCAATCTTGTAAAAGTAGCTTCACACAGTGGTTTTGTGAAGGTATCTGCTAGTTGTTGATCTGTGGGAACAAAATGCAATTCCACTGTACCTTCATCCACATGTCCCTTATGAAGTGGTACCTAATGCTGATGTGCTTTATCATTGAGTGCTGAACTGGATTACCTGTCATAGCAATAGCACTTTGATTATCACAGTAAATAGGGATTTTAAAAAATTCTAACCCATAATCCAGTAACTGATTCTTCATCCAAAGAATCTGTGCACAATAACTTCTTGCATCAATGTATTCTGCTTCTGCAGTTGATGTGGAAATTGACTTATGTTTCTTGCTAAACCAAGAAATCATCTGCCTCCAATAAATTGGCGGCTTCCACTTGTGCTTTTCCTGTCAATTTTGCATCCTGCAAAATCTGCATCTGAGTAACCTATTAGCTTAAAGTCTGATTCTCTAGGATACCACAATCCCAGATCAGTTGTACCCTTTAGGTACTTGAAAATTCTTTTCACCACTGTTAAGTGAGGTTCTCTTGGATTTGCTTGAAATCTTGCACAAAGACAGGTAGCATACATGATATCAGGTCTACTTGCAGTTAGATAGAGTAGAGAGCCAATCATACCTCTATAATCAGTAATATCTACTGATTTACCAGTATCCCTATCCAACTTAGTTGTAGTGGCCATAAGAGTGGATGCACTTGAACAATCCTGCATTCCAAATTTCTTCAACAAATTTCTGGTGTACTTAGATTGACAAATAAAAGTTCCTTCTTCATTCTGCTTGACTTGAAGGCCCAGAAAATAGTTAATTTCTCCCATCATACTCATTTGATATCTTGACTGCATCAGTTTGGCAAACTTCTTACAAAGTCTGTCATTTGTAGAACTAAAAATGATATCATCAACATATATTTGCACCAAAAGTAAGTCATTTCCATGGTTGAGGTAGAACAGTGTTTTGTCAATAGTTCCTCTGTTAAATCCACTTTCCAGAAGAAACTGAGCTAATGTCTCATACCATGCTCTTGGAGCTTGCTTAAGGCCATAAAGTGCTTTATCAAGCCTGTAGACATGATTGGGAAATTTGGGATCTACAAAGACTGGAGGTTGTTCAACATATACTTCCTCTCCCAATTCTCCATTAAGAAAAGCACTTTTCACATCCATTTGAAAGACTTTAAATTTCTTGTGAGCAGCATAAGCCAAAAATATTCTTATGGCTTCTAATCTAGGAACTGGTGCAAATGTTTTATCATAATCAATTCCCTCCTGTTGAGAGTATCCTTTGGCAACCAGCCTTGCTTTATTCCTTGTAATTATGCCATCACTGTCAGTTTTGTTTCTGAACACCCATTTTGTACCAACAACTGATCTGTTCCTTGGTTTTGGCACTAGGGTCCAGACTTTATTTCTTCCAAATTCATTTAACTCTTCTTGCATTGCTTGCACCCAAACAACATCTTGAAGAGCTTCTTCCACTTTCTTTGGTTCACTCTGAGAAAGAAAAGAAGGATAAAGACATTCATTTGATGTAGCTGTTCTAGTTCTTACACCTGCATCAGGATTTCCAATAATTAAGTCAGGTGTATGTGCTGTAGTCCACTTCCTTGCAGATGGAAGGTTTTCTCTAGAACTGGATGCTCCCCCATGATCCATGCTGTCTCCATCAACATTTTCTGATGATTCCCCTGAAATTATGCTCTCTGAGTTGGATCCTTCATTATTTGAGTTTCCAGAAATATCAGAACATGAGTTTCCAGAATTATCAGAACTTGGCCCATCAGAACATGAAGAGCCTGCTATAGGTTCTAATGCTTCTTGAGAAGTGGTTGGATCTTCAGTATGCTCCCCCTGCACAGGTGCATTTTCCTTAGGCGTAGTCACCACAGTTTCAATAACATCAGAGTTTAATCCATCAGAGTTTGCAGTATCAGGATTTACAGAATCATAATTTAAAACTTCATTCTCGAATCTCAGCTGATCATGATCATTGAAATCTTCAAGTCCAGTAATCTTCTTATCATCAAAAGAGACATTGATAGATTCCATGACAACCCTTGTTCTTAAATTGTAGACTCTGAAGGCTTTTGTAGAAAGTGGATATCCAACAAAAATTCCTTGATCAGCTTTTAGATCAAATTTGGATAGCTGTTCGGGATGAGTCGTAAGAACAAAACACTTGCATCCAAATACATGAAAATACTTCAGATTTGGCTTCTTTTTCTTCACCATCTCATATGGTGTTTTTCCATGCTTGTTAATGAGTGTTGCATTCTGAGTAAAATAAGCAGTCTGCACAGCTTCAGCCCAAAAGTAGGTTGGCAACTTTGCTTCATCAAGCATAGTTCGTGCAGCTTCAATAAGAGTTATATTCTTTCTTTCAATAACTCCATTTTTTTGTGGAGTTCCAGGAGCAGAAAATTTTTGCTTTATTCCATGGTCTTTACAGAACTCTTCCATGATCAAATTCTTGAACTCAGTGCCATTATCACTTCTTATGATCTTCACAGAATCTTTGACCAATTTATCCAGTTGCTTGACATGATCAATCAAGATAGATGCAGTTTCACTTTTTGTGTGCAAGAAATACACCCATGTGTATCTGGTGAACTCATCCACTATGACCATAGCATATTTCTTCTTTGCAATAGACATGACATTAACTAGACCAAATAGATCAACATGTAGTAGGTGATAAGGCTCAAGAATTGATGATTCAGTCTTGCTCTTAAATGAAGATTTTATTTGTTTTGCCTTCTGACATGAATCACAAAGGCCATCAGGAGCAAATATTAATTTTGGCAATCTTCTCACAAGATCTTTCTTGACTAGTTCATTTATATTGTTGAAATTTAAATGAGAGAATTTCTTGTGCCAATCCCAGCTTTCTTCAATTGATGCTCTACTCAACAGATAGATTGCATAACCATCAGTACTTGTTGAAAGCTTGGCTTCATAAATGTTACCATGCCTGTATCCTTTCAGAACAACTTTGCCTGTAGATTTGCTTACAACTTCACAGTGTTCTTCAAAGAAATCCACATGATAACCTCTGTCACATATTTGACTCACACTCAGCAGATTGTGTTTAAGTCCTGAGACCATAGCTACTATTTCAATGATGACATTCCCAAGATTGATATTGTCATATCCCAGAATTTTTACAATGTTGCCATCTCCATAAGAAACACCTAGGCCAGCTTTCTCCATAAAGTCTGATAGCCGGGCTTTATTTCCAGTCATATGTCCTGAACATCCACTGTCCAGAACTAGGATGTTCTTCCTGTTACCCTGCAATCACAAAGACCACTAATGATTAGTTTTAAGGACCCAGACTTGCTTGGATCCTTTGGCCTTTTTAAGTTTGTTAACATTTGCAGCGGATTTAGCATCAGAGTTTATGTTAACAGTTTTCTTATCAGAATTTGCAATATCAGACTTTGCATCAGAACTTATACTAGAAGGAATAATGCTAACTTTCTTTACAGAAGGTTTTATTTGATAATAATCATAGTACAAACTATGATATTCCTTATAAGTATAAATGGAATGCCATAAACTACCACAATGAAAACAAGGATTTTTTGGCTTATATCTAACAGACTGACTCTTAACTCCTGATTTTGAAGGTAAGGAGTTTATATTCTTATTCTTCCTGTAAAAAGAAGCCAGATGGTTAGAATTTCCATAGTTATGACATATTTTTCTAGGAGCATTAGGAACAGGCTTATAATTGCTACTTTTGTTCACACCTTCCTTTCCATTCCTATTTTTCTTAGGTGACTTTACCTTGTTTACATTCTTAACATCTTTCAGCTTATGCTTAAACTGCTTCTTTGTCATTAAGCCTATGTTAACTTCAGTTGGCTTATCCTGTTTAGGTTTGTCAGAAGTTACTTTCTCCTTCTGATTTATTAATATCAGACTTTGCAGTTACAAATTTAACAGGATTTACCTTTGGTTTTTGTTTAATAACTATAGGCTCAGTTTTTATAGTTCCCTTACTATTCTTACCATCTCCATAACATAAGCCCTCTTTCCAGTTTCAACTACTAAGAATATCCTGAGTTGCTTTACCAGAGTTAGTCCAAGTCCTGATAATCTCTCTTTCCTTTTCTAACTCAAATTTTAGAGATTCATTCATTTTTAACACTTCATCCCTAACATAAAAGGCATCATCTCTATCTTTCTGAGTTTGATGGAACATGACTAACTCTTTTTCTAAATAATCATTCCTCTTTTTATAAGCAAGATTTTCAGAAGTTAATCTTTCATATGTTAAAGTTTGATCTTTATAACTAATGAACATGGTTTTAAGATATCTTCTTAACTCAGTAATATCATCAGTATGAAAGGCATAAGTAGTTTGAGGTACCTTTAAGTCAGCAGTATCAGAACTGCTATCAGCATTTGCCATCAAGGCATAGTTTTCTTCATTCTCAGAATCTGAAGCATCTGACCAGCTTTTCTTCTTTGTGATAAGAGCCCTGCCTTTGTCACTTTTCCCTTTTCTGCAATCTGGAGATATATGGCCTTTCTCACCACAGTTGTAGCATTTGACATTTGAGTAATCTCCTATGTCAGACTTTCCTCCTTTGCCTTCAGATTTTCTGAAACCTTTCCTTTCAGAACTTGCACCTTTCCTGGAAAACTTATTTCCTCTTCTGAATTTCCTGTATGCAATCTTTGTGATTCCTTTCACCATAAAAGCACACAGCTTCATCATCTCCTCATCGTGGTCCATCTCAGGTATACTTTCAGTTTCTGAGTCCTGAGTCATCATCACTATCAGAATTTGATGACTCAGTATCATACTTTGTGATGAGAGCTTTTTCCTTGCCTTTTCTTGATGCAGCTAATTTGGGACTTTCCTCCTCAACCACAAACGCAACTGTTCTTGACTTTCTTCCATTCCTCTTGCTTCTTTGTTTCGTCTCAAGTTCATGAGTCTTGAGCATCCCATAAATTTCATCAAGAGTTGTTTCATCAAGGTTATAGTTGTCTCTTATTATTGTGGCCTTCAAATCCCATCTTTCAGGAAGAGCTAACAGGAACTTAAGATTTGAATCTTCAATATCATACTCTTTGTCAACTAGTGACAAATCATTCAAGAGTTTGACAAATATGTCATATAAATTAGTTAATGACTCATCAGGCTTTGAGTCAAAGTGCTCATACTCTTGAGTGAGTATTGTCTTCATGTTCTTCTTGATTGAATCAGTTCCCTGACACCTTGTTTCCAAAGCATCCCATATCTCTTTTGCAGTCTTGCAGTTAATTACCCTGTTTGACATGACATTATCAATGGCACTATGCAGCAAGTGTCTTACCTTTACATCCTTTACAATCGATGACATATCTTCAGTCGTGTAATAACTTTTCTCCTTTAGTACAGACTTTGCTGGCTGACCTGCAACTTCCACAGAGAGTTTGGTTGGCATATGTGGTCCTTCATAAATCCTGTCGAGATATTCTGGATCTGTAGCTTCCAGAAACATAACCATCTTCACTTTCCATATGGAATACTCAGAAGGTTTCAACATGGGAACTCTTATAGTCTCATATCGACTATGAGTTACAGTTTTTAGAGGTTCTTCAGTTTTGGTGGGCTTGGTTGGAGTTTCTTCTTCAGACATGATTGATTTTGGATCTTAAACTGTTTGTGTGTTAACAGAAGGCTCTGATACCACTTGTTAGGTCACACACACTGTAGAAGGGGATTGAATATAGTGTTTAGCACAATCAAATCGAATATGAGAACTTAAGTAACAGAAAACAGATTTTATTCAACACAATAAACTCTGTTACAATATGGAAATGTCCTCTCTCAGTGATGAACAAATTATCAGGAGAGCTGCTAGAGTTACAAAGAATAATAACTTCGATACTCATAACACTTATAGTGTAAACTCTATGCATGTCTTTATATACTACACAGTTACAAGATAATCTTCTAATTGATATGAAATATAATTTTGCTTCCTAAAATATATCAACTAGTTATCTTTTCTTCCAAGTATTCTATTCTTCATAGAATTCCTTCTTCATGCACAATTCTTTCTGTCATAGTCTCGGTCTTCTCTCCTTTCAATCAGCCGCCTTTCTTATCTGAAAGTCATCTTAAGTCCTGATATTATCTCCTGATAAATATCTTCTAAACCTTAAGTTCTGATATCTTAAGTTCTGTCTTCAGTATAAGTGCTGATTTCCAGTTAAGTACTGATTTGTCCTGTTAGGTAAGATCTGAAAACCAAACACAAATCATATTACACATGACATTATCAAATATATCTAACATACCCAGCGCACACATATCTTCATGGTTTTTGATAATCTCATCGTTGTCTGATAGTTAGTGAGGTATATGGTTAATTTTCTTCCTTGCTAGCGCTTGTGCATGAAAAAAATCGATAATTGTAATCACCCTCATTAAACCAAAATGCCATTTCCATTTGCTTCCAAAATAACTCCTCATGTACTACTAATTCATTGAGCATGTGCTTCTCGATAAAATACTACTTACACCTTCTTCATCTTCTCTATTAACTAAATTATTCTAAACTTCTTTTTGCTGCTTGATTTTGTCTCTGAACTTATGGAAGAAGTTTCTCCCTTATTTTTCCATAAAAGATGACACTGATAAAAGCTTTGGCATAATCTGTCACTTCTTATTTAAGCATAGGTTCCTTTAACCATGTATTTCAAACCAAAAATGAAAAGTTTTCCTAGGGAAAGAGACATCAAACAAATCCAGTAAGATAAGATCATGGTCAGAACTGGTTGTATGGTGCACAACAAGATTGCATAAGGGGAATCTTTGCCACCATCCATCTGTTTCAAAATCTCTATCTAATCTTTATCGCATCCAGTTAGGTTTACCCTTACTTTTTTTCCAAGTGAACTCGCCTATCTTAAGGTCAAGCTCGATTAAGCCGCAATCATCAATAGCCAATATAAATTCATCAAACACATTTTATGGATGAGGATGAATCCATTTTTTATCTACATTATAAAGTAAATCATTGAAATCTCCAAATGTGCACCACGGGAGATTGTCCTTCACAACCAAATATCGTCGTAAGTTCCATGATTCCTATCTTCTTGATCTTTCTGGATAACCGTATAAATATGTTAACCACCATAAAGGTAATTTTCTTGCTAAAACATGAATGTCTATGTGGTTAAGTGATGAGTCCAACACCTTATAAGGAAAAAACTACATCCACAATATAGCAAGCCCACCACCTCGCCCAATTTCATCAACTATAAAAGAGTGTGCACATCGAAACTTTCTACAGACCTAAAAAATAATGTTACTAGTCGTCAATGTTTTAGATAAAAATAATAAACTAGATTTTAGAGACTTTATATGGTCTCCAAGTGCACGAACTATTCGAGGGTTTCCCAACCCTCGACAGTTCCAACTTAAGAGTTTCATTGTGGCTGGCTAGCTTGCACATCAAATTTAGCCAAAACTAGTTCTGAAGGTGCTGAACAATCCAATCTCGAAAGTGCAACATCCTAATTTGTGTCACTAATGATGCCTCGGCCTATGCCTCATATCCACTCATATGTATTCATAGTAGTTTTCTTTTCAGGCATGCTTATCTTCCTCTTTCTATCATTAAATTTAAGCCAAATATTTTCCTCATTACCCGGCCCATACTCTACTTCTGTTAATTTTAATTTGTGCATATTTGAAATTTCCCGCCTATTTTCTCCATAATATCTTCCTTGACAGTCATCTTAGATTTTGCATGATAGCTAATTCTTTTCCTCTACTCCCCTAATTCTCGCCTGTAAATCTTGGATTGTTATTTTCTCTCCCTATTTGTGTATCCCATTTTATATTGTCCTCCTCTCTCAACCACTTGCTCCGTTGCCCTACGAGGCTGAGCCCGAAGTTAATTTCTACGGTCTTTGCTACCTTTTTCCCACGTCTATCAATGAATTTCCTGCAAAATCTTTCTATATGTGAAAGTAGTCCATACGAAAAAAAATTCCCCCAAGCGCTCATACTTACAAAACACTACGAACTTAATACCATTTTTCCTTATTATCTACTTCTTTCTCTTAAACGGTTTGTATACGTCCAGCCTAATTCCGATCCTCATGTATTCCATCCAAATACTGGAGTTATTTTTAGCATTATACATAAGGAACTCACCAAAGAAATCTCCGAGTTATTTTCCCACACTTTCTGACATAAAACCCACAGGTAAGTCATAGATCTGAATCCAAATGTTAATATACCACAATGGTACATCAAGATGCTCCTCTCCATTAGGAATCCTGTCGATAATGAGCATATCATTTTCGAAGGACCAATGACCTCCATAAATCACGCATAACATGTCTTCCTGATGATAAAATTAAAATAAAATATACCTAGGTCTATCTCCTTAATGTTCATCCCCATCATAGAGCTTCCACACATCCACCATTTTTGTTTTCATATATTCTTCACACTTAGAAATTGTCCTACCACACAAAACTCGTACTTGTTTGTTGCCTCTCCTATATCGCCATCGAACATAAAATCTCCATTCTCCTCTTCCTCAATATTGAGATCAGCCAGTTGTTCATTCATATTTTTGATAACATGCCACTAGAACTCTCACAGGTGTCGCATAAATATGGAGAGAAAAACATAAAATGAACTTCATATTTCAAAATTCAAGTAGTTGTATAGTATATAGTCTATCACTGTATCTATTTGAGCATTAAAAAAAATTTCTTACTTTTTTTTCTTAATTTTTTTGTATGTGAATTTGATGTGATCACAAATGATATAAGAAAGCAAATTTTTAAATTTAATTGCACCAAAATTTCACATATCAAAATGGATGAAATTGTTCCGAGTGCGACACATTCAGCCTGGTTGGATTTAAGTTTATAAGCCAATTATGTGAAGGAAGATTTTACTTTCCCGTAAATTCAATCACTGAGGTTCAAACCATCTCATCAAAATTGTTAGTTGTGATTAATATTTCTTCAATCTCCATTTTAAAATGACATGTTGGGCTTGCTAAGCAGGCCTAACTCCATATTAGTATGATATTGTTCGCTTTGGGCCGAACCCGCACGTATTTATTTTTGAGCACATCCTAAAAGGCCTCATCCTAATGAAGTTATATGACTGCTTATATTCTATCAAACTGCATTTCCATAAATGATATGGGAAAACTTCTAACAATCTCTCCCTTCGCATATCGGGCTCGACACCTGCCGAATCTGCCACCTGACTATGTGATCTGCTCCCCCTGGACCTATACCGGAATCCTTCTGGCTTTCTGACTCCCCTAGTCTCATACAAAAAGGCCCACCTACCTTATCTAGCCCATATTGGGTAGCCCATCTGCCTCATCCCAGGTCTATAATAACCCCAATTTTTGGAGATTTTGAAACCCTTATGAATAGTGTTTTTGCTGAACGAGAAAACTTTTCATGCCACACTATGTAGGGGTTCTGTTATTGATCTTATGGGATATTATTAGTACTCTATGAGGTATATAAGTGTATGTAAAGATCGTCGGAATCCAATTCCGAACACTTTGATTTTTTCCCGGAAATCCACAAGATACGGAGAGAATTGAGTATAAGGTAACAGGATAAAAAGGATTTAAATTAAAGGATTATAAGAGAGGATCATAGAAGGAATACAATATATTGAGAAAGGTTAAGGGAACCTAAGTAATAAGATCCCGGGTATGATCCCTCAAACGATAAACGAGAACGAAAGATAAGCGAACCGTAAAACAAATAAGTGACCAAGAGACAAGCTTGTACAAAAAGCCAGGGATTGTGACATCATCAAACCACAAGGTGTGGACAAGTGGGAGCATTATGACATGTGCAAGGTGACACAAGCATGACATAGAAGGGAAGGAAGTGTGGTTGAATTATAACCACACAAAATCAAGGTTAATTAAGTCATTAACCAAAAACAACACAAAAATCAACCAACCAAGCAAATCATTTCATTTCACCAAACAAAACACAAAAATCTCTCTTCTTCTTCTTCATGCTCTCGGGTGAATTTCTTAAAAAATGAAAGTCCAAGCTCCTCCACTTACTATTTAGCAAGGTAATTATCTAAGCTTCCCCATGGATAGTTACATACTTCCTATAAGTTTAAGCTTCTAATTCCAAGCCAATCATTTTCTATAAATCATGGAAGAAGATGGTGAATAGTGTTTTCAAGAACTAAAATTTGTGTTCTTGAAGTTTTGTTTAGATTAAGCTTGGATAAGGACTTTAAGGGTGATTCCAAGCCATTCTCTTGATTCTCCACTCTCCAAGGAAGGTATAACTTCTCAAACCCTTAGTATTAAGTTTTGTTGGTTTGGATTTCATAATGTTAGATGATGGGTTAGTGTAATGAGTGTGTACTCATAATAGAGCTTTGTTTAGTAAGTGGTTTTGTTGATTTTGGAGTTAGGAGTGATGCTTGCTAGATTTGAAGTTCTTGGTCATTTTTTTTTGACTTGGTTTAGATGAATAAATTGGTAATATTGAGTTGATTGGGGGCTGTTGTAATGTAGTTTAGATGGAGGTTTGATTGGGTTGTGAATTGGAGTTGAAATTGTGGTTGTTTGAATTGGTTTAAATTTGGGAAATCACGTAAACATAGCCGTCGTAACGTCCGATTTTCTGTAGACTGTTTTTGTGCATAGCATTAGGACCCGAGAACCCCTGCTAGATTATGACCACTGCCATGTTTAGATAGCTCATGTTACGAGCTTCGTTTTGATATGTAGTTCGTTCGATTCCGATGCACGGTTTAGGAGAAACGACCGTTTCAAGTAACGGCGTTTCGCGAACGAAACTTTTTCCCTCGCTTTACTTTGAAACATGGGTTAAAGACCAAAAAGGGTTAATTAATGTATGAAACATTTATGGTAAGTGTGTTAGGCAGTTGGTAAGACACTCGCGAAGGAATCGCTTTAAAACTCGTAAAGGTTAAATTATTAAAAATGGTGGAGCCGAGGGTACCCGAGTGACTTAAGCGAATCAGTGAGCGCAAAACAAGCGTTAGAATCTAAGTTAGTTAAAGTATAGATTTACAAGTGATTTTGGTTTAATTCCAACTTACTTGTTGTTTATAGGTTACCAGACTCGTCCCGAGCCTTTTATCACCCCGAGTCGCTCAGGCAAGTATTCTATCCGTTATACTTTTGTTGTGATGTATACATTTGTATATGCATGATCTTGCGATAAATGCATATTGGTTATTTAGCAAAATTCTTGTGATATATTGTAGCATGTGATATGGTATATATGCATGCCTGTTTCATATTCTTGAAATATATATCTGTTGGTTCAGTTGATAATACCTATGCTAGAAAATAGCGGTAACTTGCATATACCCTTAGTATAGGGACCCAAAGGTGAAAATATTTTCTAAAACCGGGAGTCGAGGATCCCGAGTAGATTTGTATATATGGGTATGGATATATATATATATATATATATATATATATATATTTATATATATATATATGGTCATAGTTTTCAAAACTATTAATCGAATAAGGTTTATTCGATTACTTTAACTTTATTTTATTATTGAATATTATTTCGAATATTATTCGAAGGCGTATGACTCCTTTATATTAAATGAATATTATTTTGAATATTCATTCGAGGACTTATGACTCCTTTTATTTATTTATCTGAATATTATTTGAATATTCATTCGAGGGCTTATGACTCTTTTATATTATTTATTGAATATTATTTGAATATTCATTCGAGGGCTTATGACTCAGTTTATATTATTTAATGAATATTATTTGAATATTCATTTGAGGATCTATGACTCCGATTATTTGCTGAGGTATATTCTTTATTTTATTAAAGAATAAGGTGTCAATAATCAAACTTATTTTCGATTATTCAAATAAAGATAGTACTTTCATATAAGTATATCTTTGGTTATTTAATACTCGTTTCAAGTATAAGTTTTAATACTTCTACTTCAATTATTTTTATAAAGATTATTCTTTATGGGAATATTATTTAATTAATAATATTCAGTCATTTTCTAAATATTCTGGGGACTGATTTACTTCATTAAATCAGCTTTACTCCAAACACTCTATAAAGTGTTTTCGAGTCTTCAAAATGATTTTTAAAGTTAGAGCGGATTCCAAAACTCATTTTTATATTTAAGATCTTCCTTTTTAAGGGGATTTAAATACTCGCTCAAAACCTGGGGAATCCGGCTCTGTGGTGTATTTTATATTCGCAACGAGGTTGCAGTTTTGGTAAATGAATTGATTACTTGCCCAATGTTCGGGAAGTAAGCCCATCTAATTGAGTCGGCATAAGCGACAGGCCGGGGTACGGTCTATTATTGTGTAAGTGGCTGGGTGGCAGTCCATCAACGCGTAAGAGGCCGGGTGGCGGTCCAGCACAAGGTCCTTATGAGGCCAGGGTGATGACCGGTGGGGGATTCATCCATCTACTAGTAGAAAAGGTTACTTATTGGTATCTTTGCCTGATCAGCAAGATATCTGGTTTATGCCAAAATTCTTTTCCTTTCCAAAATTTATTGGATGTTTCAAACTCTGTTCATACTTTACATAACAGAGGTTCCAGGAAATGTTTAAAGAGATATATATGTGGATATATATATATATATCGGGACTAAATAAAGTATCTCATAACTTTTTCATTCAATAATATTTCAAAGATTGAATCTATTCAAGTCTTAACTTGTGGTCTCATCTATGGGATGTTTTTCTTAAAGCTTATAATACTTTGAACGGTGGTAGTTCAAGTAGCTTTATAAATGATATAAGTGTGGTGAAGTATTGGTAACTTCATTCCTTGTTTTTACTTATATCTAGTAAGTAATTATCTTACACATGATAGAGATTCTATTAAGTATCCATTTAGATACTTATATTATTATTATCACTATGTATTATCTTGTGAGCTGTAAGGCTCACTCTTGCTTTATTTCTTCATCACACAACAACAGTTAGGAAAGATGGCCAGACTCCAGCAGACCCAGCGCAAGCGCGTGGGAAGCGTTCCGCGTCTTCCCATTGATGTTGTAGCTGCTCTAGCTGCAGAGGTAGACCTATTGTAGATCAGACCATCTACTTTTGAGAATCAATTATGTATAATTATAACTTGTGGCAGATAATGGCAATTAACTGTAAATTTATCAAGTAATCATTTTGGGTTGTAATAACTTTTAAATTGTGGATTCAAAGACTTGTACTTATTTAAATTTCATCTCTGAGACTATAACGGGTTGTGGTGTGTGTTAGTGTGGGGTCACAGCATAAGGTTATTTATTATTAATTAAGTGAAGTGATATTGTGGAAAGAAAGTCCGTGACGACCCGGATCCCCGACCCCGGATCTGGGGGTGTTACAGAAATGGTATCAGAGCCAAGCGTTATAAACCTCAGAGATGATGGGACGTTAAGATATAAGTTAACTAAGATAATAAGAACTCTTGCCAAGTTCATAGTCGGGCTACCTAACGTAGCACTGACAGTTAAAACCCTTATGGGAACCCTTATAAATATCGTGATAGGAGCGTAGTTCGTTATCGTATATGGTAGCGGAACTCCGAACCCTTAGGTTGAGGAGCAACAACGCGATGATGTTTTATTAGTAATTGGAGATCGGATTGTTGATCCGATAGAGTGTCCTAATGCAGGACCAGATGATGTTGATATTGAGGATGTAGCGGTTGAGGATGTTGTCCTAGAAGGGATAGTTGCTGAGGAGGATCCCATGGAGGATCCTGACAAGAATGAATAAAAAGGACCACTGATGAATTGATGACCATGGTTAGGTCGACTACCAGAGGTAGGATTGGTCGGTCACTACCGGAGGTTCGTTCAAGTTGTAAAGATAGTAGCCCCTTTAACGCAGCTTACTCATAAGACTGAGAAGTTCGAATAGACAGAGAAATGCGAGAACAGCTTTTAAGAACTGAAGCAAAGGTTGGTGACGGCCCCTATGTTGGCGTTGCCGGATGGAAAAAGGAGATTTTGTGATTTGTAAGTGACGCTTCGCATAAGGAATTAGGGTGCTTCTTAGCACAGCAAGATAATCGCGTCTGCGTCAAGGCAATTAAGGTAATATGAAATTCGATATCCCCGCCCATGAGCTTGGGCTCGTGGCAATAGTTTTGCCCTAAAGATTGGAGGCACTACTTGTATGGAGAGGAGTGCGAGATTTACCTAAGCCATAAGTGCTCTAGTACATTTTCACGTAGAAAGAGCTCAACGTATGCCAGAGGAGGCAGTTAGAGCTAATCAAGAATAATGATTGGGAGATTCTTTATCATTCGGGGAAAGCCAATATGGTGGCTGATGCCCTTAGTAAAAAAGAGAGACTCAAGATGATAATGTCTTTTGGAGAGTTTATAAGAGATTTTGAGAAAATGGAAATAGAAGTGAAGGTAACCGGAGCCGGTACCGAAAAGCTGTTTGAGATTGCAATACAGCCCGAATTATTGGAAAAGATCATATTGTGCCAGAAAAAGTTATGAATGAAGGCAGAGAGCCAACAATTAGATAAAAGATTAATATTGAGAAAGATGATAAGGGAATAATGAGGTACTCCTATAGAATTTGGGTTCCGAAAGTTCAAGAGCTTAAGGATGAGAACTTAGATGAGAGCCATAGTTTGAGGAATAAGATTTAGAGCAAACCCTGAACGTGATAGTCAGGGAGGTCGCCATCAAGATAGAAGGAACCCATGACATAATGGAGTGGAAAATGAGGATTTTAAATTAAAAGATGACCCCAATTATGGGGAGTAGGATGAAACATTTCATACTAAGGAAACAGAAAGTCGAGTAAGGAAAGGAGACCCGAGACGGTACTCCTATACGGTAATTCATGGACCTGTCTAGACAGAACTTAGACTATTATCCCCAACCACCACCTTGAGGAAACAATGTGGTGTGAAATTCTTTCAGGACCTCTAAGTCGCTAAGCTCTTAGAGTTCCAAGGAACAAGCTAGCCCAATCGAGGCAAGAGCCTGGCTAAAGGAAATATAGGAATCATTTGAGATTCTAAATGATTGACGAATCACAAAAGACTGTTTTTATCACTTACCCTCCTAAGAGAGAGGCCACCCGCTGGTGAAAGACCAAGAAAGGTACGGAGCCAGAGGTTATGATAAACTGATTAAAGTTCAGCCAATTGTTTTCGGGAAAGTAATTCCCAAGGTTATGGAGAGAGTGTAAAAGCTTTAGAGCCAGAACAAAGGCAGACGAGTATGATGAATTGTGAATTTAAGTTGTAAAAGTTGTCAAGATTCATTCTAAGGACACGAATCCAGAATGACGGGATGTTTGAAATCAATGCTTATGTTGTGTTGGTTCATGAAATAATGATAAGAGAAAGGGAAATAAAAAGGAACTGAAGTGGAAAGGGATATAAAGGCAAAAGAGTTTGAGGTATGATAAGGGAGTCGGGTATGAGGAAACCCTAAAGACTCATAGCAATAGAAATAGAAAAGTATGTAATCGTCAGGATGATGATGATTCACCATGAGTTAAAATTGATGGTTGAAGGCATAAGAGTTATGTATATTTTATCCCCTTTAAGTTGGGAGGATTCGAGGAAACCTTGAGGTAATTCGAAGGATAAATAATGAGACGCGGATAGACTAAGGAGACAAGAAAGTAAGAAATTAAGAAAATTGGATGAAGGAAGTGACCTTCAAGAATGTGAAGTGTAAGACCGGTGGCTCGATACCCAGAAAGGGAGACGCCAGGTATGAAAGGTAACCCAACATTGAGGTGACTGTTGAGATAAACAACAAAAGTAAATAAGGAATTATTAAGAAGAAGTTCACGTTGAACATGACCAATATCTTCCAGAATATCCATGTTATCATTACCAAATCAGGAAAGAAAAGCGGATGACCATTGTTATCTTTTGGAGGCCATATAGATTGACCTTAATTTGAATAAGGATGCTATTATGAAGTTAGGTATAGACTATCGAGGTGGGAATGATGAATAAGATAATCTATCAAGGATATATGACTTGATTTATCCATGGAAGGAGGCAGGTACCTTTTAAAGGTGGAATTAAGGATAGAACATCGGTAACTTAAAATGAATCCTAGGGGAATGCATAAAGGTTGGCATTTCACCCTTAATAGGGACAGTATGAGTTTTGACAGGATGAATTGGAAAGGATTAAGGTAATAACAACCTTTAAGAATCAGTGGAGAATTTTTTTCAGAAGTATATAGACAATGGTTCTAGTAGTAGTAAATGGTATTTTGATATGCCCTGTATCTAAGGAATACAGGAGGAACGATTCAAGGATAACCCTAGAGGTTTTACAAGGAGAAAGGTAATATTCAAAATTTTCAAGAATAGAAATGTTGATAAAGGAAATATGACGTAATTATATTGATGCCAAGTGAGGCACGTGTTAAACCACGAGAAGGTATGGATCGAACCAGTAATGGTCGAAATTATTCAGGGCAATTAGGACTTAAGATAAAAGATGTTCTAAGTATGATTGAGAGTCAGTCGTGACAGTGATTAACCTCTAAAGACTGAGGCAATAACTTATGGAAAAATGGTGATTTTTTTTTACTCATCAGATTTTAAGGAATACATCTTCACAAAAGCAGTGATTGAAATAAGGTAGAAAATTTATTTGGAGGTGGTTAAAATGACATTGACTATAAGGAAATTTTAATATCAGGAAAGGCCAAAGAGGTGGCCGACACTTTAAAGGTAAAAGGATAATTATAGGCGCTTGTGCCAGAGGAATACAGTGATGATGGTTAAAACTGTGAAGGTTGTATTATGGTTGGAAGATTGACATTCCTTCTGATGACTGTGCAATACCCAACCGTAATAGTAGTTAGTAAAGGTTTAATTCGTGTAATCGCCATGAGCGGGCTATCTATCTCAGAAGATACTATCTTGAGATAAGCCAGGACCATAGTTCAAAACGGACTAAACAAACCTTTGAGTTAAGTCTTCTATTGAAGGCATATGATTAAGAATGGTATTAACCTGCTATCGTTGCTTTGAGCGAAACTCTTCTGCAAATTTTATCTGCTTCATGTCATGTATGTATGTCAGGATCAGGAGTGTTCTTCATGAATCAGGAATGGTGATTATGTTACCTCCTTAGAAAGATTTGATACGAGATGTATGGACTCCGTATGGTTAGCTATTAAGACTTCATGGAAAATGAATGACTACAATAGGTCAGTGGTGGACCATAGTAAGGCAGCAATGATTCTGCGAGTAATGAGCTGATTACAACCGTGAGAGTTGTATTGGAATGGGTGTTGAGATTGAGTACCACTAATCGGGTCGTGGTAGTGTATAAGTTATCATTGATAGACTAATTAAGTAGAGTATCTACCTAGTGAATTATTATTCTTTCTTATCAATAGAGAGTCGTATTATTATACGAGGAAGGTTGCGGTGCAAGCATAGAATTCAAGTAACGATGATGTCTAGAATGAGATCCCAGATTCGATTTTCGATGTTTCGAGGGAGTTTCAAAGGTAATTGTGTATAAGCTCGAGGAAGAGCATGGGTCCATAGAACGATGGACGGGATAGCGAAAATATTTAGGCACGTGAAATGCGATGCTATAATACTTGATGTTGATATAAATACATATATATTTTGTTCTCCTATGACAAACCTCTATAGTTCAGAGGTAGGTTCCAAGCCAGATATTTTGTGGCAGTATATTTTTTTTTTATATACAATTCTCTTCAGTTCGTTCTTTTCTCTTCTTTTCATTTCATGTAAGTTGAGAAGAACAACCCTTCCAGAAGGGGAGGTATTGCCGAATGACTGTCTATCTGTGTGATAGAAGCCTAGTAGGATACCAACTATTGTTTAATTGCTTGTCAAGTACTAAAGGCTGGCCACCTTCTGTACTAACTATGCGAGATAACAAGTGTTCATGATCATAGTGATCTCTCAACAAATTCCTTTACTTCTATATGATTGATCAAACTTTGGGAAATAGAAACAGCTGAAAAAGGAGTAATAAAGTTGTGGTAGTATTCGGAATGGAAACACATTCGTGATACTAAGGTTGACGTGGTTATTAAAAGGTTATAGAACGCTAACGAGCAAAAGTATAACCAGTATAATATTAGGAACGGAAGGTAGTAGCAATTACGAACTGGAAAAGAATGGGTATTGAGAAGCAGAAGCTCTAATGCTAAAAGCAATAATGAGAGTCTGTGCAATAGACTTGAAAGAAATTGGAATGATCACTTAACACGGATTGAGTTATCTTACGACAATAGATCATATGTCATTATCGAGATGTCGCCTTATGAGATCCTTGAGGGAAGACAATGTCGATCTCCCTTATGTTAGGATGAAGTTGTAGAGTGCAAGATGCTCGGACCCGCAGTAGTCCAAAGGACCAAGGATATGATAGATCTAATCAGAGGACGGCTGGTAGTAGCCCAAGATGGACTTGATAAGTATGTTGATTTGACACGAAAGGATAAAGAGTATGAAATAGGGGACCTAGTAATGTTATAGGTATCCCTTGGAAAGGATTGATGAGGTTCGGAAAGAAAGGAAAGCTAAGTCTACAATTTGTTGGACCCTTGGATATATTAAGACGTTTGGGAAGTTAGCATATGAGCTAGCCCTAACCCAGAACATGTAGCGAGTCATAACGCGTTTCACGTATCAATGTTAAGGAAGTGTAATTCAGATGCCAGATAAATAGAGGCATATGAGCGCATAGATATGCAACCCGACGTAACCTATATGGAGCAACCAGGAAGGGTTATAGAGTGAAAAGGAACAAGTGCTTAGGAGAAGGATTATCAAACTAGGCAGAGTTTGGTGGTAGAACCACAATGTGGGAAAATTGACTTGAGAGTTAGAAAGTGCAATGCTAAGAGAGTATCCCTATTCATTTTCTATCTGATTCCGGGACGGAATCCTTTTAAGGAGGGGAGACTGTAATAACCCCAATTTTTGGAGATTTTGAAACCCTTATGAATAGTGTTTTTGCTGAACGAGAAAACTTTTCATGCCACGCTATGTAGGGGTTCTGTTATTGATCTTATGGGATATTATTAGTACTCTATGAGGTATATAAGTGTATGTAAAGATCGTCGGAATCCAATTCCGAACACTTTGATTTTTTCCCGGAAATCCACAAGATACGGAGAGAATTGAGTATAAGGTAACAGGATAAAAAGGATTTAAATTAAAAGATTATAAGAGAGGATCATAGAAGGAATACAATATATTGAGAAAGGTTAAGGGAACCTAAGTAATAAGATCCCGGGTATGATCCCTCAAACGATAAACGAGAACGAAAGATAAGCGAACCGTAAAACAAATAAGTGACCAAGAGACAAGCTTGTACAAGAAGCCAGGGATTGTGACATCATCAAACCACAAGGTGTGGACAAGTGGGAGCATTATGACATGTGCAAGGTGACACAAGCATGACATAGAAGGGAAGGAAGTGTGGTTGAATTATAACCACACAAAATCAAGGTTAATTAAGTCATTAACCAAAAACAACACAAAAATCAACCAACCAAGCAAATCATTTCATTTCACCAAACAAAACACAAAAATCTCTCTTCTTCTTCTTCATGCTCTCGGGTGCATTTCTTAAAACATGAAAGTCCAAGCTCCTCCACTTACTATTTAGCAAGGTAATTATCTAAGCTTCCCCATGGATAGTTACATACTTCCTATAAGTTTAAGCTTCTAATTCCAAGCCAATCATTTTCTATAAATCATGGAAGAAGATGGTGAATAGTGTTTTCAAGAACTAAAATTTGTGTTCTTGAAGTTTTGTTTAGATTAAGCTTGGATAAGGACTTTAAGGGTGATTCCAAGCCATTCTCTTGATTCTCCACTCTCCAAGGAAGGTATAACTTCTCAAACCCTTAGTATTAAGTTTTGTTGGTTTGGATTTCATAATGTTAGATGATGGGTTAGTGTAATGAGTTTGTACTCATAATAGAGCTTTGTTTAGTAAGTGGTTTTGTTGATTTTGGAGTTAGGAGTGATGCTTGCTAGATTTGAAGTTCTTGGTCATTTTTTTTACTTGGTTTAGATGAATAAATTGGTAATATTGAGTTGATTGGGGGCTGTTGTAATGTAGTTTAGATGGAGGTTTGATTGGGTTGTGAATTGGAGTTGAAATTGTGGTTGTTTGAATTGGTTTAAATTTGGGAAATCACGTAAACATAGCCGTCGTAACGTCCGATTTTCTGTAGACTGTTTTTGTGCATAGCATTAGGACCCGAGAACCCCCTGATAGATTATGACCACTGCCATTTTTAGATAGCTCATGTTACGAGCTTCGTTTTGATATGTAGTTCGTTCGATTCCGATGCACGGTTTAGGAGAAACGACCGTTTCAAGTAACGGCGTTTCGCGAACGAAACTTTTTCCCTCGCTTTACTTTGAAACATGGGTTAAAGACCAAAAAGGGTTAATTAATGTATGAAACATTTATGGTAAGTGTGTTAGGCAGTTGGTAAGACACTCGCGAAGGAATCGCTTTAAAACTCGTAAAGGTTAAATTATTAAAAATGGTGGAGCCGAGGGTACCCGAGTGACTTAAGCGAATCAGTGAGCGCAAAACAAGCGTTAGAATCTAAGTTAGTTAAAGTATAGATTTACAAGTGATTTTGGTTTAATTCCAACTTACTTGTTGTTTATAGGTTACCAGACTCGTCCCGAGCCTTTTATCACCCCGAGTCGCTCAGGCAAGTATTCTATCCGTTATACTGTTGTTGTGATGTATACATTTGTATATGCATGATCTTGCGATAAATGCATATTGGTTATTTAGCAAAATTCTTGCGATATATTGTAGCATGTGATATGGTATATATGCATGCCTGTTTCATATTCTTGAAATATATATCTGTTGGTTCAGTTGATAATACCTATGCTAGAGAATAGCGGTAACTTGCATATACCCTTAGTATAGGGACCCAAAGGTGAAAATATTTTCTAAAACCGGGAGTCGAGGATCCCGAGTAGATTTGTATATATGGATATGGATATATATATATTTATTTATATATATATGGTCATAGTTTTCAAAACTATTAATCGAATAAGGTTTATTCGATTACTTTAACTTTATTTTATTATTGAATATTATTTCGAATATTATTCGAAGGCGTATGACACCTTTATATTAAATGAATATTATTTTGAATATTCATTCGAGGACTTATGACTCCTTTTATTTATTTATCTGAATATTATTTGAATATTCATTCGAGGGCTTATGACTCTTTTATATTATTTATTGAATATTATTTGAATATTCATTCGAGGGCTTATGACTCAGTTTATATTATTTAATGAATATTATTTGAATAATTATTTGAGGATCTATGACTCCGATTATTTGCTGAGGTATATTCTTTATTTTATTAAAGAATAAGGTGTCAATAATCAAACTTATTTTCGATTATTCAAATAAAGATAGTACTTTCATATAAGTATATCTTTGGTTATTTAATACTCGTTTCAAGTATAAGTTTTAATACTTCTACTTCAATTATTTTTATAAAGATTATTCTTTATGGGAATATTATTTAATTAATAATATTCAGTCATTTTCTAAATATTCTGGGGACTGATTTACTTCATTAAATCAGCTTTACTCCAAACACTCTATAAAGTGTTTTCGAGTCTTCAAAATGATTT
This sequence comes from Apium graveolens, assembly GCF_009905375.1. Taxonomy (NCBI): domain Eukaryota; kingdom Viridiplantae; phylum Streptophyta; class Magnoliopsida; order Apiales; family Apiaceae; genus Apium; species Apium graveolens. The sequence continues at coordinate 204,286,273 of NC_133651.1, read as the reverse complement.
TTAAAGTTAGAGCGGATCCCAAAACTCATTTTTATATTTAAGATCTTCCTTTTTATGGGGATTTAAATACTCGCTCAAAACCTGGGGAATCCGGCTCTGTGGTGTATTTTATATTCGCAACGAGGTTGCAGTTTTGGTAAATGAATTGATTACTTGCCCAATGTTCGGGAAGTAAGCCCATCTAATTGAGTCGGCATAAGCGACAGGCCGGGGTACGGTCTATTATTGTGTAAGTGGCTGGGTGGCAGTCCATCAACGCGTAAGAGGCCGGGTGGCGGTCCAGCACAAGGTCCTTATGAGGCCAGGGTGATGACCGGTGGGGGATTCATCCATCTACTAGTAGAAAAGGTTACTTATTGGTATCTTTGCCTGATCAGCAAGATATCTGGTTTATGCCAAAATTCTTTTCCTTTCCAAAATTTATTGGATGTTTCAAACTCTGTTCATACTTTACATAACAGAGGTTCCAGGAAATGTTTAAAGAGATATATATGTGGATATATATATATCGGGACTAAATAAAGTATCTCATAACTTTTTCATTCAATAATATTTCAAAGATTGAATCTATTCAAGTCTTAACTTGTGGTCTCATCTATGGGATGTTTTTCTTAAAGCTTATAATACTTTGAACGGTGGTAGTTCAAGTAGCTTTATAAATGATATAAGTGTGGTGAAGTATTGGTAACTTCATTCCTTGTTTTTACTTATATCTAATAAGTAATTATCTTACACATGATAGAGATTCTATTAAGTATCCATTTAGATACTTATATTATTGTTATCACTATGTATTATCTTGCGAGCTGTAAGGCTCACTCTTGCTTTATTTCTTCATCACACAACAACAGTTAGGAAAGATGGCCAGACTCCAGCAGACCCAGCGCAAGCGCGTGGGAAGCGTTCCGCGTCTTCCCGTTGATGTTGTAGCTGCTATAGCTGCAGAGGTAGACCTATTGTAGATCAGACCATCTACTTTTGAGAATCAATTATGTATAATTATAACTTGTGGCAGATTATGGCAATTAACTGTAAATTTATCAAGTAATCATTTTGGGTTGTAATAACTTTTAAATTGTGGATTCAAAGACTTGTACTTATTTAAATTTTATCTCTGAGACTATAACGGGTTGTGGTGTGTTAGTGTGGGGTCACAACATAAGGTTATTTATTATTAATTAAGTGAAGTGATATTGTGGAAAGAAAGACCGTGACGACCCGGATCCCCGACCCCGGATCTGGGGGTGTTACAAGGTCCATTCTGGGAGCCCTTCTGATATTGTTCTAGACCGTTGTAACCATAACTCTAATACCACTTGTTGGGCTTACTGAGCAGGCCTAACTCCACATTATCTCCCAAAAGGCTTCATTCTAAAGGAGTTATATGGATTCTTATATTATACCAATCCGGCCCTCCCACAAATGATGTGGGACAAATCCTAACAATCTCCCTTTTTACACATCAGGCTTGACACCTGCTGAATCTGCCACCTGATTGTGTGATCTGCTTCCCTAGGACCCATACTGGAATCCTTCTGACTTTTTGACTCCCCCAAGGCCCATATTGGAAGGCTCACCTGCCTTTTTTCTTGAGCCTGTACTGAGTAGCCCATCTGCCCTTTCCTAGGCCCATCTGGAAGCCCAACTGAGATTGTTCTGGATCGTTATAACTTGAAGCTCTGATACCACTTGTTGGGCTTGCCAAGAAAGCCTAACTCTATATTAGTATGATATTGTCAGCTTTGGGCTAGACCCGCACATATTTGTTTTTAGGCGCATCCCAAAAGGTCTTATACTAATAAAGTTAACTGGTTGCTTATATACTAGCAAACTGCCCCTTCCATAAATGATGTGGGACAACTCCTAACAATCTCCATCTTCACACATTGGGCTTGACACCTGCCGAATCTGCCTCTTGATTGTGTGATCCGGTCCCTCTTGACCCAAACTGGAAATCAATCTGGTTGTCCGCTCCCCCTAGGCCTATAATGGAAGGCCCGTCTGCCCTCTCCTTAAGCTCATCCTGGGGTAGCCCATCTGTCGCTTCCTAGGTCCATTCTGGAGCCCACGTGAGATTGTCCTGGACCATTATAACTTTAGTTCTGATACTGATAGATGGATTTTATATCTACTTGGAACACTTCATTACAGGCTTAAGTTGGTGTTTTGGACTCAAGTTATTGGTATTTTTGATGTGTTTTTGTGTCTTTGCATTACAGACATTAGTCGGATGAATAAATGAGCTTTTCAAGGAAATATGCTGAAAGAAGGTCAGATTCTAAAGCATAGGCCATTCTCATGTTGAAGAGCATCTCGATAGCTTCTGGTGGACTATTGGATCACTAAATTCTGACGTACAGGACTCAAGATATAGCAGAAGCAAAAAACCGAAGAAAAATCCAGAGGCACCGGTGGGCGCAGAAGAGAGACAGAAATCGCGTGCTCCCGCGCGGGGGTTGGGGCGGCCGCACTAGGTCCTTTTGATAGAATCCTGATTTGACTTGCATTCGAAGATTTTGAGGGCCTATGTCATCCAGAAGCTATATAAACCAATAAAAAGACATTTTTAACAACAAGGAGATAAGGGAGAGCATTGAGAACACCTAGAGAGCACAAGACGGCTACAGAGGAGAAGACTTTTGTATTCTTCAATATAATTGTACTTCGGAGGCTTGTTTTCGACTTGTCTTTGAACCCTAGTACTCTTATAATATTTATTATCATGTTTTCATTGGAACCCATGGTGACGATGAGTTCTAATATGAACTAATCGTTGTCATGGGGTTCCAACGGATTTATTTATGGATTTCAATAGTTAATTGTTTTGTAATCCTTTGTGTGTGGTGATTTGTGATTTCCTAGCTTGATTGTGCTTATTTGTCTTTGATGCGTAGCTAACATCTAAGATTATTTGTTAGTCTCTATTGAAGTGACAATGAATATATAGGATTATAACTTGCCATGCTAGCATAGGTTTATGTATGAATTCATATGCATAATTCGTGGGTAATTTTAACCATCTTATATGCCCTATGTAATCACGATAGATAACTTGCTCTTAAACCATTATGTTTTCAATCTTTATAGACATATAAGGACTAAGCATAATTGGTATCCGCTATCTTCTATCTTAATTGTGGATGCTTAGTAATAGGGTATACGTATAACGAAAGTTGACGTATACTAATTTCGTGTTATCTGATTAGTTGTTATCACCATCACATGCTAGGGTAAAAAAACATAAACTTTGAATGAAGTATTTAATGAAGTTATAATCCCATATTTATTCTCATATAAGTAATTTAATCTTAAGTCTCTTAGTTAATGTTATTTAGTATAATCTCTTAGTTAAATAAAAACTCAATTTGTTATTTGTCTTAACATTGAACGATAACCATACATTGTTGCATAGGTGCATAATCTGAACTTAACCTAAACCAGTACATGTGGGAACAAACTTGACTTATATCTTATACTACTTGTGATCACGTGCGCTTGCATATATTTTCGCGTGTGTTTTGCGTGTGTTTTAGTGCGAACAAGTTTTTGGCGCCACTGCCGGGGACTTAGTGTTAAATTTAGTTTATGTGCTTGACATTAGTGGTCGTTAAAGTTCACTGACTCGGATATTTTACTTGTTTACTTTGTTTGTGTTTCAGGTACTCTAGAGAGTGTGTATGCGAACACGTTCTCAATCTCGTAAGAAAACACTGGACGAAGTTGAGAAAGTAGAAGAAGAAGCGATTATTACAATGGGAGAACCAACAGCAAATCTGAAGGCTTTGATGGATTATTCTCAACCGAAGATCAATGACATTCAATCTAGCATTGTTAGACCAGCCATCGCGGCTAATACCTTTGAAATATAGTCTAGCACGATTCAGATGGTGCAGAATTCAGTCCAGTTTGTGGGTTCTCCAACGGAAGATCCCAACATGCACATTAGAGATTTCAGCAAGATCTGTGACACTTTCAAGTTCAACAATGTTTTTGAAGATGCTGTGAAGCTGAGGCTTTTCCCATTCCCTCTGTGAAGCTAAGTGCTGGTTGCATTCTCTACCACCAGGTTCTATCACTACTTTGGAGGATCTTGCTCAAAAGTTTCTCACTAAATTCTTCCCTATGTCGAAGACAGTTGTAATCAGAAATGTGATGGAATTTACGGATGAGCGGAAGCGCGAAATAACATTTATTCCGTAAAAACCATATACCGCACATATAGAAAAATGTATAAAAGGGAAAAACTGAGGAATCGAAACCATACCTCGTGAATTGAAGCTTTATAAAATTGGAGTGCTAGCAGTTGCTCCTCAGTATGTGAAGCACTCTATCGGTATCCACGAAGAACAATCCGCTTCGATGAACCTTTTTATAAAAACTAAGCTTTTATAAAATGGAGTTTTTGGGAGAGAGAGAGAGAAGAAGAAGATGGAGGCTAGGGTTTTCATAAAACCAAAGTTGTGTATCTTGTCCAAATGAGCCATCTATCTCATTATATTTATAGGACTCTCCTAGGGTTTTATAATATATCTTTATATATTTTAACCCCCACATTTTATCTTCATAAAATGCTTTAATAATAATTAAAACTATTTTAATCATTATTTCTTTTTCTTAACTATTTAGAAAAATAATTCTCTCTCTCATTATTCATCAAAGGAAACATTCTTTTATGGTGTGACCCTGTAGGTTCAATATTATGCCTGTAGTAGAAATAAATAATAATAAACTTTTTATTAATTATTTATATGAATATTAAAATTCACTAAATATAATTAACTGATTAATTATATTTATTCTACATCGTGAGTGATGCTTCTCAACATATCGCGACTATCCGGATAATATGAATTCACTGCTTAGAATATCAAGAACCTGTCAGTGACTAGTTACCGTACAATGAATTCCTTCTACCCTTATAATATCCCGATTAAATACAAGGCATGGATCTTGTGTCAAGCCAATCAAATTTAATCATATGATTTCTTATTCATAATGCAAAGTTCATATTAATGCAAATTAGAAACTCCTTTCTAATTTCATACACTCTGGCCAGAGATTCCAGAACTCGCATACTAAGAATAACATAGGATATTCTCTTCCTATACTGGAAGGGGTAGATCCTCTATTAACGTTAACTATCTCTATACACAAATCCCTATGCCCAGAATAGACCTAATGGATGTCCTTGAGACTAAGGACTAAACCAAAGCACAGTTCATTATATATAAGATACCTTTAATGATCTCAAGTCTAAGGACACTTGTACAACTATCACTCAGTGAATAACTATTGACACGTGAGTAATCTCCATTAGTTGTTCAACTTATCAAGTCATGTTCAGTGAACTTATTCCCTAATAAGCACCTACATACCAGCTATAATGTCACCACACAAATGCCTATGAGAACAAACATCCTCCTGAAGGGAGCAAGCATAGTATGTACCAATCTTTGCGGATCCACTAACATCCGATTAGTTATCCTATGATCAGGAACTGTTTAAGTCCAGAGTTGTCATCTTCTAGATCCCATTATTATAATCTCATTATAATTCTAGAAGCTTTACTCTAAACTATGGAACATCTTATTTAATACACTTTAAATAGATAAAGCCCATAAAAATATAACAAGTCTTTTATTAATTCAAAATGAAATCAAATAGGAATACAAGAAAGTTCTTCCTAACTCATCATACATGATTGGATTTAGGACAAACACTTTCAATCTCCCACTTGAACTAAAGTCAATCACCCTGGTATCTAATACTCATGTTTTCTTTATGACGATCAAAGTGAATCTGAGACAATGACTTTGTGAGTGGGTCTTCTACGTTGTTATGTGTGTCAACTCTCTCAATCTTGACATCTCCTCTTTCAATGATTTCCCTAATCAAATGAAAGCGTCGCAAAACATGTTTGGAATTTTTTTGAGACCTAGGTTCCTTGGCTTGTGCTATTGCTGCGTTGTTATCACAATACAACACAATAGGCTCCTCAATGCTAGGAACAACTCCCAACTCAGAAACATATTTCCTCATCCAAACGGCTTCTTTTGCAGCCTCACTTGCAGCTATATATTCTGCTTCCGATGTGGAGTCAGCCGTTGTAGACTGTTTGGAACTCTTCTAACTAATCGCACCACCGTTCAGAGTAAACACGTACCCTGACATGGATTTGCTATCATCACTTTCTGATTGAAAACTAGAGTCAGTATAACCCTCTATTTTCAACTCAGATCTGCCACCAAAAACAAGAAAAATATCCTTAGTCCTTCGCAAGTACTTAAGGATGTTCTTCACTGCTTTTCAGTGGTCTTCACCTGGATTGGACTGATATCTCCTCGTCACACTGATTGAATATGCAACATCAGGCCTAGTACATAACATCGCGTACATGATAGATCCTATTGCTGAAGCATAAGGAAGCTTACTCATACGCTCTCTTTCCTCAAGTGTCTTAGAAGACATCTTTTCGAAAAGGGACACTCCATGGCTCATCGGTATGAGACCTCTTTTGGAGTTTTCCATGCTAAACCTTTTAAGCACTTTCTGGATGTATGTACCCTGGGTAAGACCTATCATTCTTCTAGATCTATCTCTATAGATCTTCATACCGAGAATGTAGGATGCTTCTCCCAATTCCTTCATAGTGAAGTTCTTCGATAGCCACACTTTGACTGATTGCAGCATCGGTATATCATTTCCTATAAGAAGTATGTCATCCACATACAATACAAGAAATGTTACCGCGCTCCCACTAACCTTCTTGTAGACACATGGTTCATCTATGTTTTTGATAAAACCAAACTCTTTGATTGTCTCATCAAAACGGATGTTCCATCTACGAGAAGCTTGCTTTAAACCATATATGGTTCGCAGCAGCTTACACACTAAGTGTTCATTTCCCTTAGAAAGAAAACCCTCTGGCTGTGTCATATACACTTCCTCTTCAAGTTTCCCATTGAGGAAGGCCGTTTTCACGTCCATTTGCCAGATCTCATAGTCGTAGTAAGCAGCAATCACAAGCAAAATTCGAATTGATTTTAACAGGGCTACAGGCGAAAAAGTTTCATCAAAGTCAATCCCTTGTCTTTGTTTGAATCATTTTTCCACGAGCCTGGCCTTATAGGTCTCTACCTGGCCATCTGCTCCAATCTTTCTTTTGTATATCCATTTGCACTCAATAGGCTTCACAACCTCAGGTGCTTCAACTAAAGTCCATACTTGGTTGGTATACATAGATTCCATTTCGAATTTCATGGCACTTTGCAATTTCTCTGAGTCAACACTACTCATAGCCTCATTATAGGTCATAGGGTCGTCATCATCAATGATTGACAGCTCATTGTCATTCTCAATGACAAGGCCATAATACCTCTCAGGTTGGCGAGACACTCTCCCTGACCTACGAATGGGCTGTTCCACAGAAGGTTGTTCAGTCTGAACAGGTGTTTCCATTTAATCCGTAGTAGTTTGTGCTTCTTGAACTTCATCAAGTTCAATTTTGCTCCCACTGTTTCCTTCAAGGATAAACTGCTTTTCCAAGAAGGTAGCATGTCTGGAGACAAACACCTTATGATCGGTGTAAAAGTAATACCCTAAAGTCTCTTTAGGATATCCCACAAAACTACACTTTACGGATCGAGATTCCAGCTTATCTGGGTCAACTTTCTTGACATAAGCTGGACATCCCCAAATCTTAACATGTTTAAGACTCGGTTTCCTTTCTTTCCATATCTCATATGGAGTTTTAGGGATAGATTTGGAAGGCACCTTATTCAGTAAATATGCTGAGGTTTCCAATGCATAACCCCATAGGAATACTGGAAGATTCGCATAGCTCATCATGGACCGAACCATGTCTAACAAAGTTCGATTTCTCCTTTCAGATACCCCATTCAACTATGGAGTATATGGAGGAGTCCATTGGGAGACTATACCATTTTCTTTGAGATAATCTAGAAACTCTCCATTCAAGTATTCACCACCTCGATCTGATCGAAGAGTTATAATACTATGTTTGGTTTGTTTCTCCACTTCATGCTTATATTCTTTGAACTTTTCAAAGGCTTCAGACTTGTGTTTCATCAAATACACATATCCAAATCTAGATTGATCATCTATGAAAGTAATAAAGTATGAAAATCCAACCATGGCTTGCGTAGACATTGGTCCACATACATCTGTGTGTACCAATCCTAGCAAATCTGCAGCCCTCTCTCCATGTCCACTAAATGGAGATTTGGTCATTTTACCCAATAGACAAGACTCGCATGTAGGATATGATTCAAAATCAAAAGGGTCAAGTAACCCTTCCTTATGCAATGTCCGCAGTCTATTTTCACTAATATGACCAAGTCTGCAGTGCCACAAAAAAGTGATATTTTCATCATCCCTTTTTCTTTTATTAGTATGTTCAATTTGTAGTAAATCATGCTCTACGTCACATACATACAAACCATTATTTAAAATACCACTTCCATAAAGAACGTTATCTCTAAGAATTGAACATTTATTATTCTGAATAACTAACGAAAATCCATCCAAGTTTAACATGGGAATAGAAATAATATTCCTTACAATCGAAGGAACAAAATAACAATTATTTAAAACAATGGTCTTGCCCGTAGGCATATGTAAATGAAATGATCCTACAGCTTCAGCAGCAACTCTTGCTCCATTTCCCATCCGTAGAATCACCTCCTCTTCCTCAAGAGTCCTACTTCTCCTTAGTCCCTGCAACGAATTGCAAATATGAGAACCACAGGCGGTATCTAATACCCAAGTAGAAATTTGATTTAATGACATATTCACTTCAATCATGAACATACCTGAAGCAAAAGTGGTAGTCTCACTACCCTTTTTCTTCTTCAATTCTGCAAGGTAAACCTTGCAGTTCCTCTTCCAGTGCCCCACCTTGTTACAGTGAAAGCAAACAGCTTTGCTCTTGGGGTCTTCAGCTTTTGGTGGAACAGGCTTTTTCTCACCTACTTTCTTCTTCTTGGAAGGGTTCTTCTTCCTTTTCTTAGGATTGGAACCTTCACCAATTAGAAGAACAGAGCTCTTCTTAGGGGGGAAATTCGATTCCGCAGTCTTTAACATGTTGTGGAGTTCAGCCAGGCTGACATCCAGCTTATTCATGTGAAAGTTCACAACAAACTGCGAAAACGAACTCGGAAGTGATTGCAAGACCAAGTCTTGGCTCAGCTCCCCATCCATGGCAAAACCAAGTTGTTCAAGACGTTCAATCAAATTGATCATCTTAAGTATATGGTCATTCACGGATGATCCCTCAAACATCCTACAACCGAACAGCTCCATCGATATCTCATATCGAGCTGTCCTCCCTACCACATCATACAACTCTTGTAGATGCATAAGGATAGTGTGAGCATCCATATGCTCATGCTGCTTCTATAGCTCAATGTTCATGGAAGCTAGCATGATGCATTGAGCAACATTTGCATCATCTATCCACTTACAATACACAACATGTTCATCATTATGTGCATCGTTAGCAGGTTCAGTAGGCTTAGGTGAGTCAAGCACATATTCCAGCTTCTCCACCCTGAGAACAATTCTCAAGTTTCGAAGCCAGTCAGCAAAATTAGGACCAGTCAACTTGTGAGCATCTAGTATACTCCGGAGTGATAGTGCAGAAGACATAACGAATATAGTAAATCTGTAAATGATAAACACATAACAACACTTAGCAAATATTCAATTTTATTTCAAAACACTATATGAATTGGGTCTTTATTCATAAGTGGCTCCCACTAGTTTATCTAATTTATACACCCCCTAAGTGAAAATTAGGCTTTAATATTCCATTACACAACCTCGGCTGTAGCACGAAACGTCATGTGATGTTCAATAGGCAGACAACTCTTGTCAATTACATCTTATGTTATTCCCTAATATAATTTTAGCCTCTTGAATAATTGAGTCACGGCTGTGGCACGACAAACTCAATATTCTAAGTCAAGTCTAACCCAACATTCCGTACAATTGAATCAGTCTCCAACGGCCCACGGCGGTGGCACGTAACGACCTTTAGATTCTAATTCAATGTACACATCTCTATGTAATAGACAAGTATTCCTTATTTCTAAATCAAAGCCCTCTGCTGTAGCACGAAACGACAATAATTTAAAAATAAGAACCACTTTCTATCATGTTGGAAGGCTATGACCGACACAAGCCCGTTGTGTCATTGGCCAATTACTACTTGATATTATTTAATTTTAGAGGGATTATATTATGTTACAATCATAATCATATTATAAAGAGATTCTTCCTTTTAAATTAAATATTTCAAATCAATAATCGATAATCAGATGATTCCCAGATCGGGTGGAGCATTGTCAAGAGGCGTCACTTAATAACCCTTTCTTACAGATAGAAATCTGTTATTAACAGAATCATCCTTTCTCTCAAAATTGAAAATTCATATTTAATTACGTGTTTCATAAACACAAGAATCTCATGATTGTATTCATAATATTATTGTCAAGGCAAGAAACGATTCCTTATTCTAGATTTTCTAGAGCACGCCTTATATTGATTTAAGTTCACCTAAATCTATCATCGCATGGTAAACACAGGCATATATCTCATATATAAAATTAAATAAACAAGTAAGCATGCAAGTAATATCATGTCACACATTGATATAATGATGTATGGATTTATTATAGCATTTAAAAGCAATTAAAACAATTAAAAAGTGCTTTAAAACACTTTCGGGAATATAAACAGTTCAAAACTTTTATATAAAAACTATTTGACCACTCCATTAGATCCGTCTTGGAAAAACGAATCCAACGATATATTGCACGCCCAAAACGGAGTTACGAAACTCCCAAAAAATCAAATTTAATGTGGACATACGGGCTGTAACGCATGTACGTAATGCGTTACAACACTGTTGAGCCATTTACGCGAGTAACGTATTCCGTAAATGCGCAACAGTGTGTAACGCATTCACGGAATGTGCAACACACCCCCCCCCCCGCCCCGCGTGCGCTGCACGTGCCTGCAGCAGCCAACCGATAGCAGGTTTATTTTTTTCTGTTTCTTCTTCCTGCCAACACCTGTTGCCTTTCTGCTGCTGTTTTAATTTAGGAGATGTAACCCCCCTTTCCCTTTACTCCCTTATTAATAACTCTTATCAATTTTTTTTTATTATTATTATTTTAATTTTATTATTAATAAATTAATTAACAGTTAATTAATAAATTAATAAAAATCAAAATAATATGATTTCTTAAATCAGGGAGTAGCAGAAAAATACCAAATCATCCATGGGTCCTTGTGCAAAATTTTAATCATAATTATTCACATGCATAATTATTTTATGAATTTTAATTAAAATAATTTTAAAAAATTCATAACAAATAATCTACACATCACAAAATTATGAAAAAAATATCTAGATGATCTACAACACTTGTAAAACCCAGATCAGTAGTCAAAATCTCATGCAAAAATTATTTCGAATTAATTCATAATTAAATCCAAATAAAATTGCAAAAATCATAATAAATCCATACATGCATTAAAAATCTGAAATTTTTTATATGAATCTCTATATGCAGAACCTAGCTCTGATACCAATGATGAAATTTACGGATGAGCGGAAGTGCGAAATAACATTTATTCCGTAAAAACCATATACCGCACATATAGAAAAACGTATAAAAGGGAAAAACTGAGGAATCGAAACCATACCTCGTGAATTGAAGCTTTATAAAATTGGAGTGCTAGCAGTTGCTCCTCAGTATGTGAAGCACTCTACCGGTATCCACCAAGAACAATCCGCTTCGATGAACCTTTTTATAAAAACTAAGCTTTTATAAAATGGAGTTTTTGGGAGAGAGAGAGAAGAAGAAGATGGAGGCTAGGGTTTTCACAAAACCAAAGTTGTGTATCTTGTCCAAATGAGCCATCCATCTCATTCTATTTATAGGACTCTCCTAGGGTTTTATAATATATCTTTATATATTTTAACCCCCAAATTATATCTTCATAAAATGCTTTAATAATAATTAAAACTATTTTAATTATTATTTCTTTTTCTTAACTATTTAGAAAAATAATTCTCTCTCTCATTATTCATCAAAGGAAACATTCTTTTATGGTGTGACCCTGTAGGTTCAATATTATGCCGGTAGTAGAAATAAATATTAATAAACTTTTTATTAATTATTTATATGAATATTAAAATTCACTAAATATAATTAACTGATTAATTATATTTATTCTACATCGTGAGTGATGCTTCTCAACATATCGCGACTATCCGGATAATATGAATTCACTGCTTAGAATATCAAGAACCTGTCAGTGACTAGTTACCGTACAATGAATTCCTTCTACCCTTATAATATCCCGATTAAATACAAGGCATGGATCTTGTGTCAAGCCTATCAAATTTAATCATATGATTTCTTATTCATAATGCAAAGTTCATATTAATGCAAATTAGAAACTCCTTTCTAATTTCATACACTCTGGCCAGAGATTCCAAAACTCACATACTAAGAATAACCTAGGATATTCTCTTCCTATACTGAAAGGGGTAGATCCTCTATTGACGTTAACTATCTCTATACACAAATCCCTATGCCCAGAATAGACCTAATGGATGTCCTTGAGACTAAGGACTAAACCAAAGCACAGTTCATTATATATAAGATACCTTTAACGATCTCAAGTCTAAGGACACTTGTACAACTATCACTCAGTGAATAACTATTGACACGTGAGTAATCTCCATTAGTTGTTCAACTTATCAAGTCATGTTCAGTGAACTTATTCCCTAATAAGCACCTACATACCAGCTATAATGTCACCACACAAATGCCTATGAGAACAGACATCCTCCTGAAGGGAGCAAGCATAGTATGTACCAATCTTTGCGGATCCACTAACATTCAATTAGTTATCCTATGATCAGGAACTGTTTAAGTCCAGAGTTGTCATCTTCTAGATCCCATTATTATAATCTCATTATAATTCTAGAAGCTTTACTCTAAACTATGGAACATCTTATTTAATACACTTTAAATAGATAAAGCCCATAAAAATATAACAAGTCTTTTATTAATTCAAAATGAAATCAAATAGGAATACAAGAAAGTTCTTTCTAACTCATCATACATGATTGGATTTAGGACAAACACTTTTAAAACGCTCTTACTCAATTTATGCAACAATCGGGAGAATATTTTTCTGAGGCTTGGGAGCGCTACAAGGAGATGCTTAGGAAATGTCCTCATCATGGCAGGCCTAACTAAATGATCATCAATTGCTTTTATAATGGTTTGGGAGCGCAGTCCAGACCCATGCTCGATGCAGCATCAGGAGGAGCCTTATGAGCTAAGAGCTACGATGAAGCTTATGAGCTAATTGAATTGATGGCTACTAATAAACATCAGAACCCAACTCAGAGACTACCTCAAGGTAAGGTTGCAGGAATTCTGGAGGTGGATACAACTACTGGTATAGCTACTCAGCTAAAGGCGTTTAAGTTGAAAGTGGATTCTTTGGCTAATTTTGGATTTAATCAGATTATTAGTATCTGTGAGCTTTGTGCTGGTGCACACGAGACGGAGCAGTGTGCTAGATCTAGTGAATCAGCTCAGTTTGTGAGCAACTTTCAGAGGTCACAACAACCAGTTCCTGCCACTTATCATTCTAATAACCGCAATCATCCTAACTTCAGTTGGAGCAACAATCAAGATACAGTACAACAGCCTTATCAGCAGTTTGGAGCCAAGCAATTCAACCCTCATGGTTTTCAACAACAATATGCACCAAGACAACAACTCCAACTTCAACAGCAATCGCATGGAAGTGCCGGTCAATCTACTAATGAAAAATCTTAATTGGAGGAGTTGAGGCTTATATGCAAAAGCCAAGCAGTTTCTATCAAGACTCTTGAGAATCAAATAGGGCAAATTGCTAATGCTTTGTTGAGATGTCAACCAGGAACTCTTCCTATTGATACAGAAGCTAATCCAGGCAAGAGGAAAGTCAAAGAGAAATTGAATTCAATCACATTAATTTATCGAAAGGTCATGAGTCCCCAAATTCAGGAAGATAAAGATTCTGAAGATTCTGTTCAGAAGGCAGGTGCATCTGTATCTTTGCCAATTCCAGAAAATGAGGTTGTAGCTGAAAAATTTGTGCATAAGGATGTCGAGGTGGAACCGAAGAAGAAAGTTGTTGAAAGCAATCCTCCTGAGGGTAATAAAGGGGATAAACAGGTCTACCCACCTCCACCATATCCTAAAAGACTTCAGAAGCAGAAGTTTGATAAGCAATTTGCCAAGTTTTTTGGAGGTTTTCAAGAAGTTTCACATTAACATACCTTTTGCTGGAGCTCTAGAATAGAAGCCGAGCTACGCTAAGTTCATGAAGGGTATTCTATCTCGGAAGCTAAAACTTGAGGAGTTAGAAACCGTTGCTCTAACGGAAGAGTGTAGTGCTGTGCTGTAACAGAAACTTCCTCCTAAGCTTAAAGATCCAGGAAGCTTCACGATACATTGCACCATTGGAAATCTGTCATTCGACAAGTATTTGTGTGACTTGGGAGCTAGAATCAATCTGATGCCATTGTCCGTTTTCAAGAAACTTGGACTACCTGATCCAAAACCTGTGAACATGTCTTCGTAGTTGGCTGATCGTTCCATCACTTATTCACGAGGAGTAGAGGAGGATTTATTGGTTAAGGTGGATAAATTCATCTTCCCTGTTGATTTCGTCATTCTAGAATTTGTGGAAGATAAGAAGATTCCTATTATCTTGGGAAGACCATTCTTAGCTACAGGCCGAACCCTTATCGATGTGTAAAAGGGTGAATTAACCATGAGAGTTCAAGGTCAGGATGTCACATTCAATATTTTCAATGCAATAAAATTCCCTACTGATGAAGAGGAGTGTTTTAAAGTGGAGTTAGTCGACTCTGTAGTGACTTCGGAGCCTGATCACTTGCGAAGGACTAACGCCTTAGAAAGAGCATTAATGGGGGATTTTGATAGTAAAGATGAAGAAGGGGAAAAGCAAATGAAGTATTTGAATGCATTCCCATGGAAGAGGAAGTTGGACTTGCCTTTCGAGTCTCTTGGATTGGAAGAGCTGAAAAATTCTCCAAAGCGTCTCAAGCCATCTATCGAAGAAGCTCCAACACTTGAGCTCAAACCACTGCCTGAACACTTGAGGTATGCATTTTTAGGTGATGCATCTACTTTGCCTGTTATTATTGCGTCTGACCTTTCAGGAAGTGATAAAGATAAGCTCTAGAAAATTCTGAGAGAGTTTAAATCAGCAATTTGATGGACTATACCAGATATCAAGGGAATCAGCCCTTCTTATTGTATGCATAAAATTCTGCTTGAGGAAGGAAGAAAACCAAATATGGAGCAATAAAGGAGGTTAAATCCTATCATAAAGGAGGTTGTGAAGAAAGAAATTCTTAAATGACTAGATGCAGGAATCATCTATCATATCTCAAACAGTTCTTGGGTGAGCCCGATGTAGTGTGTGCCTAAGAAATGAGGCATTACCGTTGTAGCTAATGAGAAGAATGAGCTCATCCCTACTCGGACAGTCACAAGATGGAGAGTTTGCATAAATTATCGACATCTGAATAAAGCCACCAGGAAAGATCACTTCCCGCTTCCATTCATTGATTAGATGTTTGACAAGTTGGCTGGTCATGAGTACTATTGTCTTCTGGATGGTTATTCGGGATATAATCAGATTTGCAATGCTCCAGAAGATCAAGAGAAGACCACTTTTACTTGTCCATTTGACACTTTTGCTTTTCGTTGAGTCTTTTTCAGACTTTGTGATACGCCTGCTACATTTCAGAAATGCATGATGGCCATCTTCTCAGATATGATTGGCACTAATGTGGAGGTGTTCATGGATGACTTTTCCGTGCGGTACTTCTTATGATAAATTCTTGCACAATCTTGGGTTGGTGCTGAAAAGATGTGTTGAGACCAATCTGGTGCTCAATGGGGAAAATGTCACTTCATGATGCAACGGGGTATCATTCTTGGGCACGAGGTATCTAGCAAGGGTCTTGAAGTGGATAAAGCCAAGGTTGGGGTCATTGAAAATTTTCCTCCTCCAATTTCAGTTAAAGGAGTCCGCAGTTTTATTGGTCATGCGGGTTTTATCGGCGATTCATCAAAGATTTCTCTAAAATCTCTAAGCCTTTGTGCAATATGTTGGAAAAGGATGTTTCCATCAAATTCGATGAAGAATGTATAGCTTCTTTTGAAAGCTTGAAAAAGAGTTTGACTAGAGCACCTGTGATTACTACACGTGTGATTACTGCACCTGATTAGAATGAGCCCTTCGAGATGATGTGTGATGCTAGTGACTATGCAGTTGGAGCAGTTCTTAGCCAGAGGAAGCATAACATTTTCCATGTGGTTTACTATGCTAGTAAGACCCTTAATGGTTCTTAGCTAAATTACACTACTATAGAAAAGGAATTGCTGGCAATTGTCTATGGTTTCAAGAAATTTCGATCTTATTTACTTGGGACAAAGGTGACAGTTTACATTGATCATGCTGCTATTCGATATCTGGTCTCGAAGAAAGATTCAAAACCTCGCTTCATTCGATGAATTCTCTTACTTCAGTAATTCGAGCTGGAAATCAAGGATCGAAAAGGTATAGAAAATCAAGTAGTAGATCATTTATCACGCTTGGAAGATCAAGGTAAAACTTCGGAGGATAAGACGTTGATCAATGAATCTTTTCCCGATGAGCAACTTTTTGGGGTGCAAGAAGAAGAGCCGTGGTTTGCAGATATTGTGAACTATATGGTGAGTAATGTTATTCCCCCAGAACTCTCATATGCTCAAAGGAAGAAGTTTCTACATGAGGTGATATGGTATCGATGGGATGAGTTATTCTTGTTTAGACAGGGAGAAGATCATATTATTCGGTGATGCATTCTATATAGTGAGATTGAGGGAATCTTGCGAGACAATCATTCTACTGTGTACGGTGGACATTATGGTGGAGAGAAGACAACTGCTTGTATCCTTAAGCATGATTCTTCTGGCCTACTGTGTTTAAGGATGCTCATCAGTTTATTTCGAGATGTGATCGCTGCCAACGAGTTGGTAATATATCTAACAGAGATGAGATGTCTCTTAATGTGATACTCGAAGTTGAGATTTTTGATGTTTGGGGAATCGACTTCATGGGGCCATTTGTCTCGTCCTGCAATAATTAGTATATTCTGTTGGCGGTTGAATATGTGTCCAAATGGGTCGAGGTGAAAGCGTTACCAACCAATGATGCGAAGGTGGTGATTAACTTCCTTCATAATCAGATATTCACGCATTTCGACACTCCAAGAATTATAATCAGTGATGAGGGATCACATTTATGCAATCACAAGTTCACTACATTAATGGAAAAGTATCACGTGAATCATCGTATTGCCACAGCTTACCATTCTTAAACTAATGGGCAAGTTGAAGTGTCTAATCGGGAGATTAAACGTATCATGGAGAAGGTGGTGAGTCCATCAAGAAAAGACTGGTCTTTGAAACTAGATGAAGCTGTTTGGGCATATAGAATAGCATTCAAGACTCCTCTTGGTATGTCTCCTTTCCAGTTGGTGTATGGGAAGGCATGCCATTTGCCTGTGGAGTTAGAGCATAAAGCATATTGGGCTTTGAAGAAGCTAAATCTTGATTTGGAAGCTGCTGGAGAGAAAAGAATGCTTCAACTAAATAAACTCGAGGAATTTCGATGACATGCTTATGAAGATAATAAAGCATACAAGGAGAAAGTCAAGAGATGGCATGATAAGAGATTAGTGCTCAAGTCTTTTGTGCCCGGTCAGAAGGTTATATTGTACAACTCTCGTCTCCGACTTTTTCCGGGAAAACTTAAGTCGAGGTGGTCAGGGCCATTCACTGTCAAAACTGTGTTTCCACATGGAGCTGTGGAGATTTTTGATACGCATCCCGATCAAGCGTTCAAGGTGAATGGGCAGAGATTGAAGCATTACTATGGAGATATGGTGAACCGCAAGGTGGTGAGCCCCGTTCTTTCGACAACTTGATTTGAAGTTTCACGTCAAGCTAGAGACGTAAACCAAGTGCTTCGTGGGAGGCAACCCATGTTTGTTGTATAGTAGGTTCAACAAGAAAAAAATGAAAAAAAAACAAAAAAAATTGAGTTTTCCAGAAGCCCGGCGCGCCCGCGCCAGATGCAAGGCGGCCGCGCGGAAATGTCAGGAGCATGGCGCGCCCGCGCGGGTATGCGGGGCGGCCGCGTGGAAGTCCTGAAAAAGAAAAAAAAGGGGAAAAAAATTCAAAACAAAAACACCCCAGCCCGATTTTTAACCCTAATACTACCCTAATTTCTATTCCTAAACAACTCTAAACCCTACCCATTCCCTCTCATATCCTATATATATACACATATCTTATATACATACATCTTCTTATTCTCTCAAAACCCTAGTTTTCATATTCACTACTTACACACAAAATCATTATTGTTCTCATAACACCCAAAAGATCGAGAGTCGTGGTGAGTAGCATCTCTAGTCCCTCCGAGGATTCAAGTGCTGGTTGTGCGGTGGCTAGATTTTCTTCTCTAGAGGCACAAGCTGAGTTTAATCGATTGATGTCCAAATCAATTGCGAAGGAGAGGGGTTTCTTACCAACTGCGAGAGATGGAAAGCACTTAGAGATGATTACTGAGATGGGATGGCAAAATTTTTGCGAGGTTCCTGCCGCAGTCCCGATGAGCATTGTTCGGGAGTTTTATACAAATGCAAGGGCGGATAAGAATGAGTTTTCTGTGGTACATGGTTTGACGATGGATTACACACCGACGACTATTCGTAGGGTTATCAATCAACCCGCGAGAAAGCCGACGTAAGAGGAATGGGTAAACAAGACAAGGGAGGATTTTGATTTTGATCATATTGTGGTTGAGTTGTGTATTCTGGGAACACAATAGAAGTGCAAGTTGGGAATGAATAAGCCGCTCAATTTTTCGGCGGCTTGCATGAACATGTATGCTCATGCATGGAATGTTTTTGTGTGTGCCAATATTATGCCTTTCTCACATCAGCATGATTTTATTATTGATCATGCTATTTTACTCTGGGGGATCTTGAATGAGGAGTATGTGGATCTCGGCCATTTGATATATCAGAATATTTTGCGGTTTTTGTGAAGCCGGACATCCAGGGCGATTCCTCATGCCTCTATTGTGACGAAGCTTTGTAGATTAACCAGACGCATGGATACGATGCACGACATGCACAGTCATTTTGCGGCCGACTTGACAAAGGCTTTGGGCACTGCTTTCCGAACCACTAGTATTGAGGTTGATTGGCCAGTGTTTGGTGCCGATTCCGTGTATCTGCCACCTGACACTCCACCCAAGGAGGGTGATTTTTCTGATAACTAGGTATGCCTGAAATCCTTATTATTACCTTCAATAAGGACATTGAAATTTTTTAGTTTGGGGGTGATAATATAAGGATTAGTTTGTGTGTGTTCATATAGATTCATATAGATTCATATTGCATGTGTAGTTGTATTTCATTCATATTTTTGCTTGATTGTTCATATAGGACATATTTGTTTGTGTTTTTATATGAGTTCATATAGTGGCTTGTGCATGCATATACCATGATCCCTTTGGTTGAGCTATTTCTGATTGATAACTTGATGTTGATTTGAGTGTGGTGATGGCGAATATAGGGTTGTTTAAGTCTTAATGAATTGATTTACATGCCAGAAAAAAATTCATAAAGTCTTATAGGTTGCTTTGGAGCTAGATCATGATCATATTTGTTTTTTGTTGAGATTGGATCACTTGTTTATATCTAGAATTTTTGGTATTCTCGTAATAACAAAAAGAATACTGAATTTTAAATTGGAGAAAAACTGGGATTTTATTGCTAGTTGTGAATAAGGATAGGCGTCAAATAGCTAGTAGCCGGCTCATATTTATGAGTAATCTAGGGTTGAATGAGATGGAGCGAAACGCACTCATTCAGAAATTGTAAAAAAAAGGAAAAAAAAGAAAAAAAAAGAGAAAAAAAATATATGTTTATGCACAATTGATCAAGAGTGAGCTCTTTAATACTCGAGTTATTAAGTTCTAGGGGACTTTGTGCCTAGTGACCTAAGGCTTTGATAGTCTGGGATCTGCTAACCTAAAGCTCGCTACATGTGTATTATTGTATAAGTCTTTTGGAACCTCATTCATTGCACGTTCAAATAAGCATTTATGTTATGTGTTCAATAATAGCGTGAAACCTTGTATAACTCTAGTAAAAAGGAGGTGTTGTGAGTCATTATGCATTTAACGTCTATTCTGTTTATAAACTTGTGATTGTTTTGATGATAAATAAGTTATGGTTATTGATCTAGTAACGAGAGTATATCTGTTAAGCATCCACAAACGCACATTTCTGGTTTGTGAGTTGGTTTGTGGGGTTTATTCGAACTCTGTTTTAAGTCGTTGCATTTTCAGAGGCATTGGCTTATTCATTTGGGTATGGTTATTCCGATGGGATCGACTGCATTGTCATCTAGTTGCATTTTCACGTAGTTACATTCATGCATTAGTTTTGTTTGGTAGTTTTTGAGTCTGTTTATGCTTGAGGACAAGCATCGACTCAAGTTTGGGGGTGTGATAAGTGAATTTTATATCTACTTGGAATGCTTCATTATAGGCTTAAGTTGGTGTTTTGGACTCAAGTTATTGGTATTTTTGTCATGTTTTTGTGTCTTTGCATTACAGGCATTAGTTGGATGAATAAATGAGCTTTTCAAGGAAATATACTGAAAGGAGGTTAGATTCTGAAGCCTAGGCCATTCTCATATTGAAAAGCATCTCGATAGCTTCGCGTGGATCATTGGATCGCCAATTTTTGATAGACGGAACTCAAGATACAGCAGAAGCAAGAAATTGAAGAAAAATCCAGAGGTACGGCACGCCCGCGCGGAAGGCGGGGCGGCCGCACCAGAGACATAAATCGCGCGCGCCCGCGCGGGGATTGGGGTGGCCGCGCCAGGTCCTTTTGACAGAATCCTGATTTGACTTGCATTCGAAGATTTTGAGGGCCCAGGTCGTCCAGAAGCTTTATAAACCAATGAAAAGACGTTTTTAATAACAAGAAGACAAGAGAGAGCACTGAGAAGACCTAGAGAGCACAAGACGGCTACGGAGAAGAAGACTTTTATATTCTTCAATATAGTTGTACTTCGGATGCTTGCTTTCGATTTGTCTTTGAACCCTAGTACTCTTATATTGTTTATTATCATGTTTTTATTAGAACCAATGGTGATGATGAGTTCAATTATGAACCAATCGTTGTCATGGGGTTCGAACGGATTTATTTATGGATTTCAATAGTTAATTATTTTATAATCCTTTGTGTGTGGTGATTTATGATTTCCTAGTTTGGTTGTGCTTATTCGTCTTTGATGCGTAGCTAACATCTAAGATTGTTTGTTAATCTCTATTGAAGCGACAGTGAATATAGAGGTTTAGAACTTGCCATATTAGTATAGGTTTATGTATGATTGACATGCATAATTCGTGGGTAATTTTAACCATCTTATCTGCCCTATGTAATCACGATAGATAACTTGCTCTTAAACCATTATATTTTCAATCTTTATAGACATATAGGGACTAAGCATAATTGGTGTCTGTTATCTTCTATCTTAATTATGGATGCTTAGTAGTAGGGTATACGTATAACGAAAGTTGGCATATACTAATTTCGTGTTATCTGATTAGTTGTCATCACCATCACATGCTAGGGTAAAAGAGCATGAACTTTGAATGAAGTATTTAATGAAGTTAGAATCCCATGTTTATTCGCATATAAGTAATTCAATCTTAAGTCTCTTAGTTAATGTTATTTAGTATAATCTCTTAGTTAAATCAAAACTGAATTTGTTATTTATCTTAGCATTGAACGATAACCATACATTGTTGCATAGGTGCATAATATGAACTTAACCTAAATCAGTACCTGTGGGAACGAACTTGACTTATATCTTATACTACTTGTGATCACGTGCGCTTGCGTGTATTTTGCGTGTGTTTTAGTGCGAACAGATACCAGTCGTTGGGCTTGCTAAGCAGACCTAACTCCACATTAGTATGATATTGTCCACTTTCGTCCGAGCCTAATTGTATTTTATTTTTAGGCCCATCCCAAAAGGCCTAATCCTAATGGAGTTATCTGACTTCTTATATTCTAGAAAAATTTTATTCCCACAAATGAAGTGGGACAACTCCTAACATAACAAAGATCATAAGTCAGTTTACGACTTATAAGTTCGTAACAATTTATCGACAAGCCTGCAAGGGTTGGCTTAGTTGGTTAAAGAGGGGATAACTATCCTCTTGGTCACAGGTTCGAATCCCACGGGAGGAGAATTTATGATTATGGCTCATGAGTCAGAGCCTGTCGCTTAGATGCGGTTTACCTTGGTTCACGTGGTTTACAGGCTATTATGTGAGCCCATAGGGTTTACCCAGTGCGCACCCGAAGGGTAGCGACTGTGGGTTACCTACGAAAAAAAAACAAATTATCGACTAGTGTTTTTCGACCCAACTTATAATTAGAATTTATAACTTATAAGTTGATAAGTTGAATGTTAGTAACGACGTATTTTTTCTTACTTATTTTGATTTTCCACTTTTTTATTAACTTTAGTTTCAAATATATGTTTTAAATATTAATTAAGGTTAAGAATCACAAATAAATATAATTATATTTAAAAATTAATTATTTTAGTTCATTTAAGTAAAAAGAAATTCTAACTTACAAACACCTACGTACTTATCACTTATAAGTAAATTATTCATTTTAAGTCATAATTTACCAATTTTAAGATTTCCCAACCAGATACGCAACGGAGACACTCATGAAAACCGCAGCACGAGCGAGTCCTCATGTTCTGCAATGGACTGTCTGCCTTCATGCATAATGGAACAATCAGCATTGCTGTGAAGATTAACTATGGAGACAGGGCATCGTAGTCAGAGTGTTGTTTTTATACAACCGCTAAGTAGAATTTTTTAAAAGCTATCTCAACATCAGTATATAGCTTATAGTATAGTTACAGCGAGACATTAAGGAAAACAACTCATGCTGGCCATGATCATTTTATTAAGAGACATATAGGTTGTCAGTATTAATACAAATTCAAGCAACAAACACACTATATATGTACGTACATAAACTGCATCCGCAACGTCCTGTTCTCACGAATGCGATCTTTATTACAAAAACAAACAGAAACAGACAAGTACTAATTCACAGAACATGGATCCATTGCATGCATGAGGAGCTTCATTAATATCAGGTAGCTTCATTAATATTTGGCCCTTCTAATTTGGAGCGTTGATACCAGTATATCTATGGTGTGATCCGGTGCTCGAGTCACGTGGGAAGTTATAGCCATCAGCATCACTAATCTTCTTAAAATTTCCAACAGCTGCATTATTACTGTTAATAGTTTTAGTAGTCCCCTGATCATTACTGTTCACACCACCATCTACCTTTCTGCCAAGTTTTGCATTAACGGTGACAGGAGTTCTCTGATAATGATTTCCGGTGTCCATCTCATTGACTTGATCAGTAGTCGCTGAAGTCAGCACCAAGGATACCATGAGTATTAGCAATGTTATCTTCATCATGATCACTTATATTAATAGTCCTCTTTAAAATCCCTATAATAAACAAGAAACACATTGTCAGTTCCCCTAAATAAAAAAAAACAACTCTATTTAAATGTGTAGAATAAAATATAGGAGAGGTTGTATTTCTATATATCTTATTAAAAATAGCTAGGTTTAGAGCGTACCTTAGATATTTTATGTTACATAGTATATAATTGATGAAGAGGGGCTAGACAGGAGTGTTATATATACTAGCTCGTAATTGCATCGTTTATCATTCGCTGAAAAATATTATATATGATGATTAAATAAAACAATTTTCAACAATTAATGCAGATCTTGATCAATTATTTGATTAGAAAAGGATTGTACTTCGAGAATGTTTCCCCGTCAGGGTTCATCAAAATCGAGTAGTGGTGCAAGTTGAGAGATTGCATTCTCTGGCTAGCTAAATTCAAAACTTTGATAATTATTAATACGATATCTATGTTGTGAGCTATAAATGAAGTATAAAGCTCTAGCTATACAATACATATTGTGTGAAAAAAATTTATTAGGTTACACTTGCTTATGATGAAATTAACCTCCTTCAATAATAAATTGAATTAAGGTAATGTTTGATTAAATAATACAATAATTAATAAGTTAATGTTTGTACTTATCGGTAATCCAACTCTAATTTCTTGATAATACTATTTTTGAAATGACTAAATTCACATATCTCCGACCACCAATTAACCACATCAGCTCTTTACATAGAGTTACAAATTAATGCACGCTATATAATATCTCGATTTATATTTAAATCGAAAATATTTTATATAATTTATATCCGTTTTATATATGATCCAAATATAACGGATATATCAAACTTGGATAAAATATGATTATAAATACGAGCATTTATATATAATTACGAGGAAAGTTTCGAGCTCATATTAATTATGTACCTACCAAAATTATAAATTATGCCTCATAATATCTTTTTAAAAAAAATTATCCTACCCGAACAAGACCCCTAGCCCGTATTCTGTTAAAAGCCAAATACGAGTTACATTTTTAACACATTATATTTCTAAGTAAATAGTAATTTTATAATCTCTTACTAGGTTCCGTAAATTTATTTATTTTATAAAACATGATTTATTTGCCAAAATATAATAATTATCATCATGTATATTTGATACATCTTATAATTTAAGTTTTTAACTTGTTAATTACTATTGTGTTGTTATAATATTATATCAATATATTTTAGAATATATAATCAATTTATAGTTTAAATATAAAAATGTTAGTGAATAATATTTGACTCATATCTGATAAATTATATATTACATGATTTGAAAAAATACGGTATTAGCTCATATCTGAATCACACCACGCAAGATCAGTTCATATCTAACTAAAATGATATTAGACTCGAATCAGGATACTATATCCAACACTAAGTAAATAGATACCATGTTCTACCCGGATCATTTTAAAACTATATATGTGTGATTTAGTTTTATGTTGTCTTCGCAATTTTAAGACTCTAGATATCAAAGAAAAATAATTATATTTGTTTATTTATTTAACATATTTTTAGAAATTTTGAAGATGTGATTAATTCTCAAAAAAAATCTTTAAAAGGTGAAATAATTGAGTGAAAGATAAATTGTGATAGCAAATATTTGACATAATTTCACTTTCTTTTCTTTCCTTAAAAAAATCATGAATATATATGAAAATAAAAAGTTTCATTAAAACTTATGTTTCTCTTTTTTTCCTAGATTAATTTCTTTCAGTTATTAATAAGGAATTCCGGGAACACCGTGTTAACTATAAAAGTTATGAATGAAACATCCTATATACTTAACTTTTGTCAAAGTTTAGATAATAAGGTAAAAAAATTAATATGTTTACATTCTACAATGAATTTAATTTAGACGGTTGGAATTTGCCTACTTAATTTAGTTATAAGAGCAAGTTCAATGTAAAATGCAAAATAGTTATTATTATAATTTGGCACCAAAAAATGTTTTTTGATGCTAAAATAAAAACTTCAACTAGATGTATTTTGAAACCAAATATTTCTTTATTTATGTAAATTTTGTCATTTTCTCCTAAGTTACATTTAAAACACAATAACATTCATTTCATTAATAGTAGTTTGATGATATGGTTAGATGCATAAATGCATGTTTCAAATTTAGAATTAAGGATGCATATTTGCAGCCAAGTATAGAACTTCACTGTAGTTGAAATTTTTGACATTTGGTTTGAAATTATAGAAATGACATCATTTATATAGCATTGCATTGGACTTTCTCAAAGACGCTTGTTTATGAGCCCCTCTATCAAAGCCCCCACTAACATATCAGGACGCGGGTCTTCACACACATTAGATGGGTTCCAATACGTATATGACAATAATACTGGTCATTTATCATAAAATCGACTAAAAAATAAATAACGATCCGGGATAATATTATTGGTAAAAATCAACCGTTTTTGACCAAATAATGACCTAAATAACGGCCGATAAATGCCCAATTTTTTTCCAGGGAAGTTGAATAAACAAGCCGTAAATTAAAGGGATTACATATTACATATTAGAACAATATTTTCTCGAACATTTTTAAATTTTACCTGAAATGTTAAAACATATTATTACGATTGTAGATGCAAATTAAATTATTTTAGGCCCACAAAATTTTGAGCCGGGAGGTTGTGCACAATGAGTTGCTAATAGTTTAGTTTGTTATGGATTGTTTATAATTTATCAACTGGGCACCCGCAGAGCTGAAGGGCTTCCAGTTCCTTGAGCTCGGTTCTTCTGTTCCTTGTAAATGCAAATGCCCCCCAAAATAAGAATGTCCGGGCAGGCTGAGTCAACCTCAGCCAACCAAACTACATCTGTGTGCTTAATGTGATACATCATTCTAATGGAGAATAATTCAGAAAGGCTGTCCACGGTCGACCCCTCACCCCCGGCAATTCTCATGTCATCAATACGTACTAGCATGCATTCATGTTTATGTCTTATAGTACTCAGTTACACATGCTCACATATATATGTATACATATATGTCATTGTATATCTTTACCCCGTTTCATTGTTGATCGGTGGAATATGTTAGCCATTATGTAAATTATGATTATGATAGTAAATCATGAAATTAACGACCACTTTCTTCTAACTAATTGTATCTTTTCATAATCAAAAAATCTGGAGTTGTTTGCTTATCTATCATGGTAGGGTTCTTCTCCCGCTGACAGTACTGCAGCTGATGTAAATCCTTTTCCAACAGCAACAAGAATTTATCAATACTAATTAATTTATTTCACTGTCGTATCAATAGTTTTGTATCTGGAAATTTATATGTTGTTGGTTTTACAACTATTCGAAATTAATGATCCTGTTAATTTAATTTAAATTAAACCGTTAAGTAATAATAGTTAAAATTTATCCAATGCAGCACTTTAATTGCTAGAGTTTGAAATTTATAAATGGTGGTTATATCTTCTTTTTTTACATTAAGAAAATGGCTAAACGCAAATAAGTTACGGTAATGATAATTATTCGGTTGAATTTAGGCGAGACTAAAATTAACCGGTGGCGATTGAATTAAGTAATGTGGCTAAATTCAACTGTTAGCGGTTGTATTTGATTTCGGTCGTATTTAGTCGGTTATATTTGTTTGTAAATTCAACCGCCTAATTACAACTGCGCCTAAATACAACTGCTCTCGATTGAATTTAGCCGCGACTCTTAAATTGAACCAGATATGGTTGTATTCGACTCCAGTTGTATTTATACCTTATTTTCTTGTAGTGTAAGAATTCGATTAAAACGTTTTTACAAGCTGCCGCCCTTTTTCAAGTTTATTCTCTGCTCAGCCGTCGGTGCTATATATCATCGATTTTCACTAGCGAAGAGCTCCAAATATATTCTTTTCCTTTGTTAGTGCACTTGTTTTTCAATTATACTCCTCACTACTTAGGCAAGATTGTTATAATAAAAATATAAGATCATGGACCTGATTACTTAACAAAAATATCTGCTTTCTAGATAGTTTGTTTTGTTAAATAAATCTATTCTTGACTGGTGGAGTTTTTTTGTTTATCATCTCTCCTTATGAGATTTTGATGTGTTTTAATATTTGAGATGTTAAATCTGCAGGATTTTCAAGATTATGATTTAGTAATAAAAAAATTTGTGGTATTGCATTTAAAATCAATAGCTCAAGGTGGATGCGAGGAAGTGAATAATGTGTATGTATAAACTCTTAGAAATCTTCTGATCGCATCTTCCCGAAGATTGGCTTAATTAGTGATATGAAATGTTTTATATCAAATTCTAGCTTATGGTATAGTCCAAAATGGACAGTTCGTACGGAAGGAAAAAGTCTGAAAAGAACAATGTTGTCACTTCCAGCGTCCGCAACCAGGCTTGTTCCAGTACTTTAAAGTTTAAACTATGCTACACTGGGGTCTGGGGCACCTTACTCATTGGACAAAAAATTGAGTTTGAGAAAACTCAAGGACCACCAGTTACTTTAAAATTTATATGATACAATCTATTTGGCAAACTAGGTGCTCTGGTGTGTGTATACATATTTATATATATATATATATATATATATATATATATATATTATATGAGTTTCAACTCATTTTGGTTACCATCAATTTCTCCTTATAGAAATTTCCAGTAAACATTCTAGTGACTTGGAGCAATTTGCTGAAACATATCATATCAGTTAATGTAAACCTCACACTAATCGGAATGAAACCTTAAAACTATACAAGTCATCTTTTTTTTTAAAAAAATTTTCTACAGATACATATATATATATATATGTGAAGATGTTTAATCCTAATGGAATGGTGACTCTATTTCTTGTAAGATACTTGCAAAATTTAATGGATATATCTGGAGCTTATAGTGATTCATAATCAGGGTTCCATCACAGGCAGATTTGTACCAAATCTAATCGTGGAAACATAATTAAGCTCTAAGTTGAATATGCATCAAAGGTATTTATAGAAAAGGTGCTCATAAATAATCATTTTAAATCATTATTAAGCCTTAGTGGGTATGAATTATTAGAATAATGAATAAACAAACCACTTGTTTCTATATAGGTGATGAATAATTTTAGAGGTGTCAAATTGGCACCAAAAATTTATCTAAATAAATTTCATTAATAAAAATATCTTAAATCGCCGGGTCAACAATGTCAAATCATTTGAAACTAAATTTTTGTACCTAATTTGATATGTCATATAGCACAACTCATGTCCTGTACATCTCTCCCAAAATTTCAAGATTTTTTTTAATATTATTTACTACTAAAATAGAAATCGGCACTTTAATATTTTGATTAAATATTGAATAGAAGAATATCATTAAGCTACCAAAGAGGTTGCCTTGAAGGTGTCAACAACTAATAGTTAGATCGAGTACAAGTTATTTGCTCTAAAAAAATTTAAGCTGCAGCTTGCGCCGTTTAGAAAAACTTTTATTGAAGTTACTGAGTTTTGAAATTCACAGAATGTGCATCTAGAACGATTATAGCTATTGATGGGTTTGCTACTAGCTAGTTTGTATTTGATTAAGCTTCTTAATTCTGTCAACAAATTAATTACCTTGGTGGACGGTAATTTCCTATTGTTTTGAGAAAAAAGTAGACTTTAATTAGTGGCTCCAACCGGTAGCCAGTCGCATTTCATATCTTCATATCCCACTAATTAATTGTTCTATTTAAAGTATCCATCTTCACTTGTACAAAATGCAACCTAGCTAGCTTAAGTGTCTAAGCATCTCAAAGCTTGGAAAAACAGGTTATAAGCTCAAGTGCTTAACTCTATAAATAGCAAGTTTATTCTTTAAGTTAATATATCGCCAACTTCATTTATCTGACTTTCTAATTAATAGCTCTAAAACCACTAGCTTGGTTTTGCAGGATAAATTTGAAGAAGTATATTCCAAATGAAGATTTTGTTTCTACTCATAGTGGCCATGATGTTGTTCATGTTCGGAGCTTCCCTAACCAATGCCACACGTCTTCCATTAGGAGAAATTCGTCGGAGTTTAGTTCAACCCGAAAGTAACCCAAAGGCAAGAACCAATGTTCCTAAATCTAGCAATGCTGCGAAAGCTCAGACAAATGAAGATGACAGAAACGAAAGTTATGGTAATTATGGGCATAATAAGGCCGATTCTTCTGGTGAAA
Organism: Apium graveolens; assembly: GCF_009905375.1. Classification (NCBI taxonomy): domain Eukaryota; kingdom Viridiplantae; phylum Streptophyta; class Magnoliopsida; order Apiales; family Apiaceae; genus Apium; species Apium graveolens. The sequence continues at coordinate 204,256,337 of NC_133651.1, read as the reverse complement.
GTCACCATACCTATAAGTGTGCAACTATTTCTTGCGACTAAACGTGTTCTACTTTGTGAAATGGTTGGATCGGATGAACTGCTTTGATGAAGAATGTGAAGTAATTAATCACCTTTGTAAGATAACCAGATTTATGTTTTCTAGCATTATATATGTGTGCCGTATCACATATAAAAGATCATCGGAATCTTCTAGGGATTTCAAGTTAATTATCACAAAGTTGTATGATAATTACCTACTAATAATCGGTGTGGTTTTGAATCTATATTGAAGTTATGTATCTCACTAACTTATAATCAATGTGTTATCTCATTTTATCATTTGTTGTTTTTAATCTAAATTTGTCGTGGCTTTATTTACACTAAAAGAAAAAAGGCTAAAAGCCATGGGTTTAAAATCCGTTGCTTTTAGTCATAAACGACTAAAATTGGTGTAATTTTGTACAAAATCGACCGCCTTCTATCGGTGCCTTTTAACCTAGTCGAAATTCTTTTTCGCGGTGGAATTTATATAAAAACGACCGCTTTGGCAATTGCTTTTAATTCAAGTCAAAGTTTAACATCACCTTATTAACATTTTGGTGAAAATTTGAACTTCCCGCTTCTCGATTTTCACTGAATTTTAAATTTCCCGCTTACTTATTAAAGTCACCGAAGACGCTAGTTTTATATAGTCAATTTCAAGGACACAAAAATGGTATGGAGCCTTACATTCTTAATTCTTTAGAATTGAAACCCGTTTCATTCATTTATAAATTTAACTAACCATTCACATTTAATAACATGTGTCAAAACAGAAAAAATGAACAACCAAAAATGACAAGACTTAATTTACATTCCACACACATCCATTAAAAACTATCAAACAAGTACCAAACAACAGCTGCTATATCAAGTTTAAGTTAACTGCTACATAATTTTCTTAAAAGTACCAGTTAACAAAAGTAATTAAACTTATAAAAACTACTCATAAATAGGACAGTAGAACAAATTCGGGTCGAGGTCGTTCTCATCATCCATCTCTAGTAAAAGCCTCGTATGCTCCCCTGGAACTATTTCTGGCGTATCACCCTATATAGACAAAAAATAATGTGCCATTATTTAAGCTATTGAAATTCAGATTTCATGTTCCAATATGCACACGTCAAAAAATATTTTAAAGTCAAATTAAAATCATTATAATCAAATAATAGATGAAGAAGACGTAGCTAATAATACAAAATGTAGGTGCTCAAGCAAGTAGAAGACGTAGCTAATAATACAATGCACTAAAATACAGATTCAATCATCAATTAGGTTAGAAGTCTTGAGGTGAGTCACCGGTTCCCATCATAACACTTACATCCACATAAATATCAATCAATCAATAGATCAAGAATCCAAGACTCAATAGCCGCGTATATTCAGTGTCTTACTTAGGGACATTTGGTTTTTTTTACAACAATTTTAATTTTTAAGAATCCAACAGATGAACTTCAGCAGAAAGGTTCAGTCAGGTATTCAAACTTATGTAATTGAAAAAATATAATAATGGTATAATTTGTGGTGCTAGGAAGTTTCTCGAAACTGAGTTTGATCAGAATTCAGAAAAGGTTCATAAACATGTTTTAATGTGAAAATAAAAAAGAGGGGCATATAATTTCAATTTTTACAACGCGTCTGAGCAAATAAATTATATTAAAGAAGCAGATATCAAGTGTAATCATTTTTTCCTAATCATCCCTCCAAATTTTATTATTTCTCGTTAATAATACTTATAACATTTCATTATCCTCGACCAAACACAAAAACCATAACAAGTGTAAAATGAGGTTGGTTTTGTAAATAAAAATAAGATATAAAGTGGAATTATGGATGCATATGCATCGGAACCAGAAGCAGAACTACCAAACAAGCGAGCTATAAAATTATGCATTATTAACTTATTTTTATAAGTGACATGGACTATGATCATTTTTCTTCAAGAACGGGCATAGGCAAATGGACTGAAAAAACAGAAATGATTTTCACTTGTGCATATTTTTTCTCACAAAAATAAAATAAAAATATTTAAATATAGATATATTCAGAAGAGATGAGTTCTGTATATCTAAATTTAACAGCCAGCATAGGCAAATAAATTTTAAGCGTAGCACATTCTTCGACAATGCATAGTGTTGAACTTTGTTCGACCTCCACTCCTTAAGAACTACTAAAAAATAATCATATATATAGAAGATGATACCAGCTACATCACCACAAACTAAGAATGCATATAATTATGTATGAAAATGCAAAACAAATATAGAAAATCTAAAAACTTGATATATATGATGTTAAGTGCTAGAAAAATGATGGATGCTACTTTCCAAGTGCTGGATAGTCATTAATTGTCCACATCAATGCTACTTTCATTGTGAAATTTGAACATGACTCATTGTGAAATTTGAACGTGACACCCTATCATATGTTTCCACCCCGGTACACCACTGTTAGGAATATGTTGTGTACTTGATGATAAGCTAAAAAAACACCTTAGTAGATTTAACTTAGTGAATTTTGTAGCACCCAACGGATGATCAATTATAGTCCCGATGGATGATTCAATATAGTCCCGACAGATGACTAATTGATATCCATCGGGTGAGTAGCTTATGTAACAATAAGTCATGTAGCACATTTCTGCAAACAACTTTGTATAGATTTTATAGTAGCCTATGAATCATGTAGACTGCTAGTAGATGTGCAGAATAGTTTGATTAAATGTAAATATAAAATGTCTTGTAATTCTGCACAAATGAAATAGAGTCAAGTGATAAATGGCTACCCGACGGATGATCAACAAAGCTACCCGACGGATGATCAACAAGGCTACCCGATGGATGACAAGCATGTACCCGACAGATGATCAATTCAAATAGTTGTTGACAGTGACAACACATTCACATGCGTCGAGTGTTTACAAAAGGAATGTGGCAGACTGTTTAGCAGGGTTTTGAGAACAAAGAAGTATTACCATTTTCATGCAAGTTATGAAAATTTTCAAAGATGCTGGAATAGAGTAGTGAAGCAGTATGGAGTTAGACTTGATAGGTTTTATTTTATTATCTTGTCTTACTCTATGTAAACTTTGTGATATATAAACCAAGTGTAGCAAGTAGAATAACAACAACAATAGACTAAGAAAAACACATTTTTCAGAGAAACATTTGTAAGCTGTATCCTGTAGCATTTCTCTGTGAGTTTAATTGTTCACTTGTAAAGCAGCTGTGAGCTATTCAAACTTCACAGGGTTCTCTCGATATATATATATATATATATATATATATATATATATATATATATATATATATATATATATCTGGCGGATACATTCAAATCCACCAAAAAGTTTTAAAGACTTGTGTTTTTATTACTTGTGTTTTGATTTATATAATTCTTTCATTCCACACTTTGCAAATCAAACACATACATATTATTGAGTTAGAACCATTTTTCTTAAATCTCAAAAGAAACCATAATTACATTCAACCCCCCCCCCCTTCTGTAATTCTTGTTGTATTGTTAGGGAACAACAATTGATATCAGAGCAAACTCTTGAAGTACAAAGAGTTTAAAGATCACAACAAAACAGCAAGATGAACAAGAAGGATGTTGGAGTCAAGATTTCATTTCTGGATAAAGACAATTATAACCATTGGAAGGTGAAGATGCACATACATCTTCTTTCTCAAGATGAGACTTATTTGGATTGCATAGAGAGAGGTCCTCATGTGCCAATGAGAGCTGCAACAGGCAATGAACCATCTATTCCCAAGCCTAGGCATGAATGGTCAGATCCTGATATTGAGCAAGTCAGGAAAGACAAGAAGGCCATGAATATATTATTCAATGGAGTTGATGGTAATATGTTTGATAACATCATTAACTGCAAAACAGCCAAGGAGGTTTGGGACAAAATTCAGATTATATGTGATGTCACTGAGCAAGTAAGGGAGAATAAGATGCATCTGCTAATTCAGCAATATGAGCACTTTCATTGTGAAGATAGTGAGTCTCTCACTGACATTTTTAGTAGATTTTAAAAATTGCTAAATGCTCTGAAGTTGCATGGAAGAGTCTATCAGACAAAAGACTCCAATCTCAAGTTCCTTAGATCTCTTCCAAAGGAATGGAAACCAATGACAGTCTCATTGAGAAACTCTCTAGATTACAAGGAGTTTACTTTCGAGAGCCTGTATGGCATCCTGAAAACTTATGAGCTTGAAATAGAGCAAGATGAGAGGATGGATAAAGGAAGGAAGAAAGGAGGGTCCATAGCACTGGTTGCTAAGTTGGAGAAAGAGAAAGAGATGAAGGTAGAAGCTGTTGAATCTACTTCTAAGGTCTGTGAAAACAAGGGAAAGGGCTGGTAGCTGAGAATGAAGATTCTTTGAGTCAAGATGATATGGATGATATTGATGAATATCTTGCATTTCTTTCCAGAAGAATTTCCAAGCTCAAGTTCAAGAAGAACTTTGGAGCAGCTAAGCCAAATAGAAACATGGTAGATAAATCAAAATTCAAATGTTTCAAATATGGCTTGGCAGGGCATTTTGCCAGTGTGTGTAGATAGTCAGATTCCAGTAAGAAGAAGTTTGAGCCTGTGGATTATAAACAGAAGTATTTTGAGTTGCTCAAAAAAAAGGAGAGGGCTTTTATTACACAAGAAAATGACTGGGCAGCAGATGGTCTGGATGAAGATGAAGATGTCAGCTATGTCAATCTAGCCCTAATGGCCAAGTCTGATAAAACAGAGACAAGTTCTTCAAGTAATCAGGTAATCACCACTAACCTAGCACATTTATCTAAAGTTGAGTGTAATGATGCAAATAATGAAATGTCTACAGAACCATATTATTTGCGTGTTACACTTAAGTCCCTCACTAAATAAAATGCTAAAATTAAATAAAATAATTTGTTTTTAAGTGAGAGGAACAATGTGCTAGAGTCTCAGTTTATTGAATTTGAAAAATTGAGAATAAAATGTAAGATTGATAAGGATGAATTAACTGAGTCCTTGAAGAAAGAAGAGATTTTAAAGAAGTAATTTGAACGAGAACAGGAGGTGATTAAAGCATGGAAATGATCCAGAGATATTCATGCTCAAATCACTAAATTTCAAGGTATTGAGTCCTTTTGTGATGCAGCCTGGAAAAAGAGTAAGGAGAAGCTGCAATCCAATTTGGTTGAAGGATTGCTAACAGATGTAGACTCGACGGATGATGAGAGTCATCCGTCGGATAATCAAAAGGATTATCCGTCGAGTGACACAAATCCTCATCCGCCGGCTGTGAGCAAACCTTTGAACAAAGCCAAACTTGCCAAGTTAAATGAAAAGTATGGATCAGTTTCCAAAAACTTTGTTTCAGGAGAATCAATTCAAGTGAAGAAGGAGAAGAAAGTGAATGTTGGTCATCTGTCTATCAAGCAATTGAATGACAGATTAGAAAATATTGAGGTTAAATCAGAAACTAAAAAGAAAAACAAAAGAAATGGGAAAGTAGGGATTAACAAACATAACAACTACACACCTGATAAATATGCTCCCAGAAAAATATGTGTTAAGTATGGTAGTGTTAATCATTTGTCTGTTAATTGAAAACTTGCCAATCCTACTCCTATATCTGTACCACCTTCTTTTCCCAACATGAATGCCATGCCTTTTATGCCTATGAATGCTATGTCTGCACAGAATATGAATGCACAATTTGCTAATATGCCATTTGCACCTAATCCTTACTATGTTGTATTTATTATGCCTCAAATACCATTTAGCATGCCTCAAATGCCATGTAGCATGCCTTACTGGAATAGCATGTTTGCAAATAGCATGCATTTTCCTGTTAATCAAAATGTGCATGATAATTCTGTTTTAATGACTGGTTTGAAAGGTCCAATTCAGATGACTAAGGATGAATCTGATATCCCCAAGTCAAATAATAACAAACCTTAGAAACAAAAGAAGAAAGCTAACAAGGCAGGACCCAAGGAAACTTGGGTACCAAAATCAACTTGATTTAGTTTTGATGTGTGCAGGGAAACAGGAAGAATCTGTGGTACTTGGATATTGATTGTTCAAGACACATGACTGGAGATTCTACCCTGCTCACAGAGTTCAAGGAGAGAGCTGGCCCAAATATTACTTTTGGAGATGACATCAAGGGTTAAACTGTGGCATATGGCTTGATTTCTAAAGACAATGTCATCATTGAGGAGGTTGCCTTAGTGGATGGTCTCAAGCACAATTTGCTGAGTATCAGCCAGCTTTGTGATAAAGGCAATTCAGTAACCTTCAATTCAGAAGCCTGTATTGTGACTAATAAAAGGAGCAACAAAGTGGTTCTCACTGGAGTGAGAAAAGGAAATGTGTACCTAGCTGACTTCAACTCATCAAATGCAGAATCTGTCATTTGCCTTCTCAGTAAAGCAAGTCAAGATGAAAGTTGGATGTGGCACAAGAAGCTGTCCCATCTAAACTTCAAGACCATGAATGAGCTTGTCAAGAAAGAACTGGTTAGAGGTATTCCTCAAGTGGAGTTCTCTAAGGATGGACTGTGTGATGCCTGTCAAAAGGGAAAGCAGATTAAAGCATCATTCAGAAAGAAGTTTGATTCAACAATTGAAGAACCTTTACAATTGCTGCACATGGATTTGCTTGGACCAATCAATGTGTTGTCCATCTCAAGGAAAAGATTTTTCCTAATAATTGTAGATGATTTCTCAAAGTTCTCTTGGATATATTTCCTAAAGTCTAAAGACGAGGCTAGTGAAATCATCATCAATCATATAAGGCAAGTCAACAATCGTCCTGATTTCAAAGTTAGAAGAATCGGGAGTGATAATGGAACTGAGTTCAAGAATTCTGTCATGAGAGTATTTTGTGAAGAGAATGGGATTATGCATGAGTTTTCAGCAGAAAGGACTCCACAAAAAAATGGAGTAGTGGAAAGAAAGAATGGATCACTTATTGAAGCTGCAAGGACAATGCTTGAAGAATTAAAGTTATCAACATATTTCTGGGCTGAAGCTGTAAATACTGCATGCTACACTCAAGATATTTCTTTGGTTAATCAAGCAAAGTGTATGACACCCTATCAATTGTTCAAGAACAAGAAGCCAACTCTAAATTTTCTTCATGTCTTTGGCTGCAAATGTTATATCTTGAGAAATCAAACTGATCAAAAAGGGGAGTTTAATGTTAAAGCAGATAAAGGAATTTTTGTTGGATATGTTGTGGGAAAAGCATATACAGTCTACAATCTTAGAACCAACATTATTATGGAATCAATACATGTTGTGTTTGATGACCAAAAAGATTGAAGGACTGCAAGATGAAGATTCTCATGAAAGTCTCAAATTTGATAATGTAGAGATGGTTAGTGATGATAGTGATGATGAAAGTGATCAGGAAACAATGACAAAGGATATTGCAGAAAAATCTACTACTAATGAAGTACAAAATTCAACATCTGTCGAGTTGTAAAATGCTTCATCCATCGGGAGACAATCTGCTTTATCTATCGGGAGACAATTAGCTTCAAAAGAAGCTGAAAGTCAGAATAGATCACTTACAGAAAGTTCCCCTTTCTCAAATCAAAGATCCATAAACTCGGGGGGGAGTTTCTAATAATCAAAACTCAGTTAAACATCAAGACAACAATGAGTCCTCTTCATCTAGAGCTAATCTACCTCAACAAAGAAAATGGACAAAAGATCACCCCTTTGAGCTCATCATTGGTGATGTATCTTCTAGAGTTCAAACAAGGAAAGCAACTCAAGAAGAATGTCTATATAGGAGCTTCCTATCTAAGGAAGAACCAAAGAAGGTAGAAGAAGCTTTGTTGGATCCTGATTGGATTTTAGCTATGTAGGAGGAGCTAAACCAACTAGAAAGGAATAAAGTATGGAAGCTGGTACCCAAGCCTAAATGAAAGAATCCAATTAACACCAAATGGGTATTCAGAAACAAGATGGATGAAAATGGCATATTGGTCAGGAACAAAGCTAAATTGGTTGCTAAGGGCTATTGTCAACAAGAAGGAATTGATTTTGATGAAACCTTTGCTCCTGTTGCAAGACTTGAAGCCATCAGAATTTTCTTAGCCCATGCAGCCCATGCCAATTTCAAGGTCTATCAAATGGATATCAAGAGTGCTTTTCTAAATGGAGATTTGGAGGAGGAAGTCTATGTCAGTCAGCCTCCTGGTTTTGAAGATCCAAATTTCCCAAATTATTTCTACTATCTTTTGAAAGCACTCTATGGACTGAAGCAATCACCTAGAGCCTGGTATGACACTTTATCAAAGTTCCTTTTGGAAAATCACTTCACAAGAGGTACTGTGGATACAACTTTATTCTTTAGAAATGTTAATGGCTCTAGTATACTTTGTTAGGGCAAAATCACGCACTAATATTCACGCAAGTATACGCGTTCGCAAGTAATATAGAATACTTTCTAGTTCGTTCCCTCAGAGACTCAGACTAAGTTATTGTCTAATTAAACTCACTCACCAATGTATGACTACTTCTCAATGTTAAGATAATAACACTTAAAATTGTTGATTAAATATTAACTATAATTAACTACTTAATTAACCACTTAACTAACACTTCAATTTATTAATAATAAAACACTCATGAGATCATAACTTCATTATTAATTCCTTCTATAGCCATTGTTATTACCTTTAGCATGTGACAGTGATGACATTAATCGAATAACATGAAACTGATAAAAGCCAACTTTCATTGTACTAATACCATTCTACCAAGCATCCACAATTAAGATTGAAGTTGAATAGTCATCAATTATGTTGAGTTCCTATATGTCTACAGAAATTGACAACACAACGATTTAAGCACAAGTTATCCCTTTTGATTACATAGGGCAAATAAAATTGTTAGAGTTACCCACTAATCATGCACAACGTACATGAACCTATGCTAGCATGGCAAGTTCTAAATCTCAAGATCCACCGTCACTTCACAAGAGATTAACACCCTATCTTATATGTTCGCGACGCACATAAGACGAATACGCACAACCAATACTAGATATCATGCAATCATCACACACTAAAGTATTTAACAATTAACTAAAGAATTCCATAATAAATCCGTTGCAACCCCATGATCACGATTAGCCCATAATAGAACTTATCGCCATCATGGGTTCATATGAAATCATGATAAACAACACAAGAAAATAATAACTAAACTAATTATATTAAAACAGAGTACGTCACAAGAGTAAATAAGTCAAAGCAAGAAAACTAGCATCCAACATTACAACGAAACAAGAATCACAAGAAAATATGCTTCCTCTTCGCTGCAGTGTGCTAAATCAGTCTTCTTCCTTATCTCCTTCGCTTCTTGCGCAAAACACAATCTAAAACATAATCTCCTTCATATTCTCTATGAAAACGTCTCAAATCTACTTATATAATAGTCCCATAAAACTCA